>NC_138384.1:2377636-2487590 GCF_054177405.1 Leptonychotes weddellii
CCACAGGGATAAAGGACAAAAACTCTATTTTTCAAACCTCAGACATGGAATCCCCAAGCTGGAGCTATTGTGCCTTTGTGATATCCGTTTCCTAATGTAGGGAAGATCCTAGGATTTAAAACAGTTGGGAAATGGAAGTTCAAACCAGGGGGCACGAAGAGGGCTTTTTCTGATCAGCAAGAAGCCTGGGGGGTGGGGGAAGGTCAGCCCGAAAGTCTGAAAGAAGTTTGGGGAGGAAGGGGGACAACAGGGGCCTTTGGGGGTTGGGGAGGACAGTGAAGACCAGTTCAGGAGATGGGAAAGAACAGGACTGGGAGGGGGACAGAGAGGCAGGGCGTCGGGGGACCCAGGGTTCCACCAGTAGACCCTAGAGCAGAAGAACTGTGCTCCCCACTGCTGCCCAGAGGCCTGGGACTTGGGCTTCGGCCCAGAGCTAACCCATGCTGGAGCTCGCTGAGCCACCCGTCCACAATGCCTTGCAGGCCAGGAGTGCCCTTGTGGCCGCCAGGCTCGCAGGAGCTCTCGAGAAGGACTGGTGCTCAAACACCATTTCCAAGCGACTCTGACTGGGTCTATCTAGAGAGAGGGCAGGTTTCTCCTTCCTTCCTTTTTTTTTAATAAATATCTCCAGGAAATTCTGAGATGCAGCCAGGTGGAGAAACAGTGTCCTAAATGCCTCTGAAATACAACCCTTTTTAAATACTATTACCTGTTCGCCCATTTTGCAGTCCTGGTGTTGCAGATTTCCCAGGACAGCGGTGGGGGCAGGGGTGGTGGTGGCTGGGCTTCAGGAAGCGAGATGCTCATCCAGACCCAGCTGCGCACTTGGGTGTGAACTTGGCTGAGTCACTGCCCTCCCTGGGCTCGCGGTGCATTCTCGGGAGGATTTGTCTGAATCGCTCACGCCTGCCCCACTGTGGCTGCCCCAGTAGCAGCGGGTGCTCGTGGAATGAATGAATGAGTGAACAAATGTGAGGCCTGTTTTAAATAACCAAACTTAATCTTGAAAAGGCAACATCCCTACCTGCTTTACCCTTTATGGCTGTGAGACTGTTAAATCCAGACTCCCTAGAAGGTCTCTAAGTCCGCTCCTCCCATTTCACGGGGTGATAGGGTTAGAGGGTGAGAACGTGCTGCTGCCGTATTTTCCAAACTTTATTTCATTTTCGAAAACCTCAGAATTTACAACCCTAAAGCCACCCTTTAAACCACGAGGTTGGAACATCACCAACGTGCCTGTTTAAACTCCTCTTTAACTTGCCGGTTAGACCAGCAAAAAACCAGCAGGCATCTCGAAAAGGTCAACCTTCCCAGGCCAACCCACCCTTTTGCCGTTTGCAATTTTGCAAGAAGGGACCTGGGGCCTGACCAAGTCACACACTGTCTGATTTGAGCTTTTTCCCACTAATTAAATTCAAACCATTAATCAGATGAGAGACTGTTTTCTTTTTGCCTTTGACCTCAAGTTGCTTTGCTCTTCGCATCTGTCACCCTGGAAATTTTACCCTTCTGGGAGAGGGCTCGCTTGAGCTTTTGAAGTTGGCAGAGAAAAGATAAGGTGAAGGAGGCGAACAAGATTTGCTTTATGCAAAGTGACCACGAGGCCCGCCTGCAAGCCAGCCGACACGGACCCGTTAGCCTGCAGCCAGAGATGGGATATTCCTGTTCTAGTTGCATTTGTTTGCTTAACCATACAATTTTCATAGAATGTGCCCGGGGATGGGTGTAATTTGTCTTTTAAAAGTATGTTACTCTGCAGTTCACACCCCTAACTTCCTCACCCTGATTGGTTTATAGGCAGTTACTGTCTGGGAAAAAAAAAAAAATCCTGGACAGAGTTCAGTAGTGTTCCTTACCCACTTTAAGGTCACGTTTGGCAAGGTGAGCTGGAAATGACGGCTGAAAAATAGACACCGGCCACTTGCAGCGTGCCCTTTATCGTGCTGAAAGGTGTCCCTGGCCTTAAGTAGAGGTGACCCAAAAGAAAAAAAATCTAGAACCACAGTCAGCCTGTGGGATTTGAACCCAGGGACTGGGGAGGGTTCAGGGCACCACCCCCTGCCTGACATTGCTTTGTAATGATCTACGGTGTCTGGTTTCCAGAACGTCATGGTTATCAACCGCTGGGGCTTACTCGGATTAACATCTGAACACCGAGGCCGGTCCCGTTCCTTGGGTTGGCTTCGTTCGCTCACGTGAACCGTACCCCACGCGCTGACGTGTCCAGAAATGGCTGGAGCCCAGTGGTGAACGTTCCCATCCCGGGGCCACAGCGACTACCCTGGTGAGTGCTGTCTCTTACTGCACGGCATGCAGGCTCTGCCTTAGTCCTGCACCTCCTAAATCCATGCGGGCTTCAGTTTCGAGCCTCTCCAGAGGGAGGTTCCGTTAGCTTATTAACCAGGCAGCCGACAGTTCTCTCCTAACGAGAGCTTCACGCGGTGAGAACCCTGGTCATTTTGAAAGCGGAGCCCCTGTCACAAATGTCTCCCGAACCACATGCCGTCGGAGGTGCTGAAATATGGTCCCTGACCTTAAGGGGTCATCTCTAATTGACTTTGGTTTGGTCCCAAGTATCAAATGAGCAGACACAAAATGAGACATTCTGAGGAAGACATGCTGGTAGGCTGAGGATTTTGTGGAAGTGCCTGAGCTTAAAGAGCCAGCGATCTCTGCAGGAGCTTCATAAATGCGCAGGCGCTGGGACCCCTCCCCAGAGGCTCCGGCCCGCAGTCCGAGCATCACAACTGTAACAGCTCTGCCAGGCCAGCCTGAGGCGGAGCCTGTGTTGGGAAGGGTGCTTTAGGTCGAAGCCATCGACCTCCTAAAGTTAGTGAGACCACATTGTCTCGACCATGGCGGGCCATGAGTAAACTCGTGAGTGGATGAAGAAAGACTCGGTGGGGAGAAAGGCCAGCACTGGGAATGCCCAGGTCTCCGGTGGGCAGGCCAGCTAGTCGTCAGGTCTGAACCCCATGCACACTCGTGAACATACTTCTCACAAATCACAAAGACAGCCTCCCTTGTGACCCCATACTCCACCTACACTTAGAGAGGGTCAAGAAGGGCCTCCTGGCATGAGACACTGAGCAGGCAAAGGTGCAGGGGTGAGATGCCATCTGGCCTAGCAGGAAGGCACTGGGCAGACCGCACATCTGTATCTTGCCTGGTGCCAAAGGCCACCGTTTCATGGGCGAAGGGAGGCTGTGGTCAATGCATAGAGAGAGATCACTGTCATTCCCTGTGACTAGTGCAGGCGCCTTCAACCGCAACAGGCTTATTTTGTTGGCCCACACTGCTTTAAAAATGGGACATTTCACATATAAATGCAGCTATCCTGTCGCTCTGGATAAACTCAGCAGATCCGAGGGCGCCTGGGTGGCTCAGTTGGTTAGGCGACTGCCTTCGGCTCAGGTCATGGTCCCGGCGTCCTGGGATCGAGTCCCGCATCGGGCTCCCGGCTCGGCGGGGAGCCTGCTTCTCCCTCTGACCCTCTCCCCTCTCATGCTGTTTCTCTCTCTCTCAAATAAATAAATAAAATCTTTAAAAAAAAAAAACAAAACTCAGCAGATCTGGCCATACAGGGCCAGTGTTCCCATCTGGGAATGAAGCTCTGGAGCGCAGCCATGACTGTCACTTTGGGCAAGGTCTGGGCTGACAGTTTGCCACAGTCCCCACTACCCCTTTTTGTCTGCCCCCAATCCACTTCATGAGTCCACAGCATCTGCCTGCTTCCTGGAGGCAGTGGTTTGCAGTGCTTCAGATAGTTGGGGAAAATGTGTCCCCGGTGACATGGTCACAAATAATGTTGAGTAAAGTCATCCACAGTTGAAATTCCTTGCAGAGAGACTGGATCAGGTCACTGATGGGGGAAGCCGATAGCCAGTCACAGGTTAACGAGCCTTTTGCTCTGGGGAGGATATATAAATATACCCCAGAGGAGATCTGAACTTTCCCCCACCTATCTGATCCGTCTCTAATTGTTACCAATTGGTATTCCCTTACGCCCATGCTTTCTTTGTAACAGAGACGTTGTTCTCATTCTGCGGCTCAGAGTGACCCTGTGTTCCAGCTGCCCATCCACAGAGGTCACTGATTTCCTGGGACAAGAATTTTTAGGGTTTTGGTGTTTAAAACGTGCTATTTTCTTTCTTCCCTAAACTGGCTCCATTCATCTTAAATCACCAAGTGCACTGACATCCTTGAAAGCTACTCTTGCTGGATTCGTATAACTAAGCAAAGTTATAAGAATGTCACCAGTCATGAGACACGCTGTTTTATTTTGTTTGTGCGTTTCTAAAAGATGACACGTTAGCAGATGTTTGTGGCTACTGGGTTCTGTCCTTGTTGGCCTTTCAACCTGCATGGCAGATCGTTGTCTGTAGAATTGTGAGTTGGTGATTGCTTTAAATCCCATGCCATGCCCTCCGACCTCTGACGCGGTGAGCGTGTCGTGGGTAAGGATGAGTTCACCACCACCACCACCCCCCACCCCGGACTGTCCTGGAGTCTGAGCTGGTTGAGCAAGCGTGACTGCTCCCAGAGATCATGGCCCCGAGCTGGAGCAGGTGCTGGATGGTGAAGTCCTTAGTGATCACCTGGCCCTGATCTGCTCGGGCTAAGCTCGACCACTTCAACAATGAACAACAGTGGACAATGGTAGAGAGTGAGTCACCTTCCTCCTAGAGCTCCCTCCCTACCCACCCCCCAGTCCCTCTCAGTCGGCGGGGACACAGGGGATGCGGATGAGCAGATACCAGGTGCTGGGGAAGGGGTGGGGTGGCTACTGGAGGGCACAGGCTCCTCTTGGGGCATGAAAATGGGACAGGGCCGAGGTGGTGTCTGCACACTTTCTGAATGGGTTTGGTGCCACCGAATGGTGCAGCTTTGAGGGGTCAAAAAGGTAAATTTTATGACATGTGTATGTTACCACAATAGCAAAAAAGGCAATGGGAAGGAAAAGGAGACTATTCAATGAGAAGTTTTTAAAATGAGAGGATCATATGGTTCTGGTCCTTTCCTTTATTAATGTGGTATATAAGATTGATTTGCGGATTGAACCAGCCTTGCAGCCCAGGAATAAATCCCACTTGGTCGTAGTGAATAATCCTTTTAATGGACCATTGGATCCTATTGGCTGGTATCTTGGTGAGAGTGTTGGCATCCATGTTCATCAGGGATATTGGTGTGTAATTCTCCTTTTTGATGGGGTCTTTGTCTGGTTTTTGGATCAAGGTAATGCTGGCTTCATAGAATGAGTTTAGAAGTTTTCCTTCCATTTCTATTTTTTGAAACAGCTTCAGAAGAATAGGTATTAATTCTTTAAATGTTTGGTAGAATTCCCCTGGGAAGCCATCTGGCCCTGGACTCTTGTTTTTTTGGGAGATTTTTGATTACAGATTCAACTTCTTTGCTGGTGATGGGTCTGTCTGTTCAGAATTTCTGTTTCAGTTTTGGTAGTTATATGTTTCTAGGAATGCATCCATGTCTTCCAGATGGCATAATTTGTTGGCATATGAATCACTAAATTCTACCTCTGAAACTAATAATACACTATATGTTAATTAATTAATTTTAAAAAAAGTTAAAGAATTGAAATGAAAAATGACCACGACTACCCCAGAGAGACACAAGAAAGCCTTGTGTTCATGGAATAAGATCATGGTCTTTCACCTTCCTCATGGGGCACAGTTATATGTGCTTGTGTGTTACGGTCACACGCACACTCTCACGCCTACGCACACCGACACGCCGTGCATACACACACTCACTCCCACACTCCCTCTCTCACACATGGAGGCGTGCTCACACCCACTCATACCCTGGTGCCCTTCCAGCACATGTCTTGTAAGCATGGCCGTGCCAGGTTGTCTCTGCGCCGCAGACATCCTCGTGTGACCTGGGCCCATTGGTTTCCTCACCTGCAGATGGAGACCACGGTCCCCCTGAGGATTCACAGACAAGTGATCCAGGGTATTGGTTTGTGAGCAACACAAACTGGGTGTCTTAAAACCATAGACACTTACAGTCTTGCTGCTCTCAAGTCTGCAATCAAGGTGTTGGCAGGGCCATGCTCCCGCTGAACCCTGTAGGGCCATCCTTCCTTGCTCTTTGTGTCTCTGTCCTCCCCAGTGGTCCCCCTCTAAGGACCCCAGTCATCTTCGATCAGGGGTCCGCCCTACGCCAGTGTGATCTCATCCTAACTAATGACATCTGTAATGACTCTATTTCCAAGTAAGCTTGCATTCTGAGGGACCCAGTCAGCCCCCAGTGCCCCAAGTCCCTCCCCGCCCCAGCGCCTCTGAGAACCTCTTGATTCCTTCTGGAAACCCACAACTGTTTCTCCTGAGCCTCTGTGACTCTGAAGGGACCTCTGAAAAGCCCTGGCTTTCACGGTTTAAAGGAAGCGAACATTGCAGCCATGGTTTTAATTAAGGGTTGATGGGCCATGTCATGACATCATCAACAAAATGAGCATAAGACAAAGAAATAATTTGATAGGAGGCGTGGGAGGGCAGCCCAGGCTTTGCCATGAACCTGCATTATGTAGCAATAAAAGGCACTGGTGAACTTCGGGCTGTCCCTTGTTTGCTAAGTTCCACCCGTGTTCATGGACTCTCCACAGCCCCACCAGCCCGAAGGCTGCCCGTGAGTGTGGACTTTGCTGTGCCACTTAGCTGGGTGACCTGGGCAGGTTAATTCCAAACCGCCGGGTCTGAGTCATGTTATCTTCTGAAAGTCACGCACCGGGGACGCAGTGCTCTTGCAGTGGGGGCCGGGGTGTGACAGTGTCTTCCTGGAGCCGTGTGTCCCTGTGTGGCCTGCCTGCAGAACTGGCCCAAGACTGCAGGCAGCCAGAGGGGGGCTCCAGGGTTTAGAGTTAAGCTCAGCTTAAATACGGGCTCAGGGGGTCCTTGGCTGAGTTTGTCCATGGCTGTCATTTCCCGAAAGTGCACAAAGGAACCAAAGTCTCCACACAAACTAGTGACGAACGAGAGAAGCAGGTCACAAACTACAGATACACTGAGATTGTGCTTTCGTGGAGTTCAGAAGCAGGGAGGACCTCTTTACTGGTTCACAGCCACGCCCACAGGTGCCAAGTGCAGAGAAGAGCGGGCCGTGGTCAGCTCCCAGGCAAGGAGGACACTGCGTGGGGGGCGGGTGGTGCGCGCTAGGGCTGGGGGCTTAGGGCGCCGCCGTGTTTGATGATCGGCCTGGACCAGTCCTAAGAACATCTGTACTTTTGCTTCTTGAGGGAACTGGCTACGAAGTCGAGCTCCACAACTTTCCAGCAGAGCGGGCCTCTTGGCTTTCCTGAGTCTGTTCTCATCTGTGAATGGGAATAATGGGCCCACCAGAAAAGGGTGTTGAAAACCCCACGTGTAGGCAGATGTCTGGAGGGTGCTCCTGATAATCACAACAATGCTCCGGAAGACACAGACTTTCTCTTACACCTGCACTGATTCCTGGCCGTGTGGCAGGTGTCAGATGCCTTCAGGACAGAGAGAAAAAGACACAGAGACAGACAGACAGAGGGGGAGACAGAGATGGAGGGAGAGAGGGAGAGAGCGTCCCGCCCACCCATGGATGACACCGCTGGGGACCGTGCTGGTGGAGTTCCAGCTCCTGAGGGCGCTTCCTGTCCACCCGCCCCACGAACCCCAGACTTGCTAGGCCTGTCCTCACAATTATGTGAGCCAATTCCCAATTCCTTGCAATAAATCCCCTTAAAAATCCATATATTTACACTGGTTCCCTGCTTATTAATTGATCATCTTGGGCCCATCGTTCTTTCTCTTGGATTGGAAATAATCACTCACAGAGAATTAAAGAAGAAGAAATAGTATGCAATTCTCAGCCCGTGGCCGGTTCCAGTAACAAGCTCTCCATAAATGTTAGGCATTATCTTCGTTATCTTTGCTCAGCGTAATACTGGTGAAGAATGTGGGGATTCCCACGGGAGCTCCAGACAGAGGGTGGCACTCCCACACACACACACGCAGGGGAGGGATGAGTGTGCTCCCGGGTGACCATAGCCAGGGACAGAGAACAGGTCCCAGGGAGGCTGGTGCTTCCTCCTGGGTCTCTTGGGAGGCTCACCCATTTGGGAGGTGAACCCAAATGCTATGCAGCAAAAACCACATGGAGGAGCTGCATGCGGGCCCCAGGGCATTGTCCTGCTGGTGTCCACAGGACACTGTGTGTGTGACATCTTGGACGCCCATTCAACACCCGAGGACATTTGACAGCACCCAGAGGAGAGCCCCGAGGCAGAACCACCCAGCTAAGCCCTTCCTGAATTCCTGACCCAGGAGACCTGGTGCCCACTGCACATGCCATCCCCACAGATGGAGCGGATGCTGGCCAGGATGCAGGGTTGACGTCCTGGCCCCATGGCTCCCTGATGGAAGACCCGAGGCACATTATTTTACCGTTTACAGTTTCCTAATCTCTAAAATGGGATCACGACTGTGGCTGCGTCCACAGGGGCTGCCCTGAGGAGGGAATACAGACATGCAGACTGAGCCCTGACCCGCTGGGAGCCTCTAGCAATCTGTGGACCCAGGACAGACACGGGGGCCGGTGATGTGGCAGGAAAGTCTGAAGCTGCCTTCTTGGCTTTTCACACAAGGGAGGGCACCCGGCCAGCCTGGTCAGGGATAGGCAGAGCAGTGACTCAGAGCGTCCTTTTCCTCAGCCTGGCTTGGAAAGGGAAAGAGTGATGCCATCGTCATCCTGGGGAATCTGCTGCTTCTAGACCCGGCTTCATCGGTTCTGTCCGGGGTTGGGGAAGGTGACCAGCATGAAAGGAAGGAGGATTCGGCTGGGGGAAGAGGGGTTGGCGAGGAGGCAGAGCCATGGCTGACGTGCCTGCTTCTCCAGGTCTTCAGGGACAGAGAACCCAGGCAGAAAACACAGCTGTCCTGACATCCCATGCGAACCCACTCCCTGGACTGGCTCGCGAGGTCTTGCTGCCGGATAAGTCCCCTCCTCCCCTCAAAGTCTTTCCTCACCTGGCAAGCGAGGACATTGATGAGTCCCTTTAGCCCAAGCCTGCTGCTCCTGAGACATCCGTGGGGACGGAGACCCCAGCAGACGCCCAGGCCAGGCCCCCGACCCACGCTACGCAGATAACACCCAGGAGGCCTGGGGCCCGAATGCATCACCTCGCGAGCATCCACGGTACTAGCTGGCAGCCTGGTGTTATAAACCTCGAAATACCTTCCTCATGCCTGAAATTCACTCTTATTTTGGGCATTGAAGTCTTGAAGCCTCCGACTAGAAATCAATAGCCCCGAGGTGGAGTCCCGGCCACCATCTCTCAGACGCAATCCAGACGGATGGCTAATATTTGCAGTGTCCATGGCACGCCAGGCTCCCTCTTGCGTGCTTTACGTACACCAGCTCATTTCATCCTTAAAAACAGCTAGGGGATGAGTACTGCGAGATCCCCCATGCAACAGCTGGGGAAACCGAGGTACGGGGCAGTCAGGGAGTCTGGTTATGGACGCAGCTGGGCTCGGAGCCCACGCCTCTGATGGCAGAATGTCGGCCATGAACAATGATGCTGTCACCCTGGTTTGGCCTCGCAGGTCCGGTGTGGTAGCCCCAAGCCACATGTGGCCATTTAGACCTAAATAAATTACAATCAAACCAATTAAATTTCAGTTCCTAGGTGCACTAGCTAGCTTAGGACCAGCAGCCAGTGGTGGCTTCCCTGAGCTGGTGACATGGGAGCGATGACAGCATGGTGAGAACAGCCACTCCCATGAATCACACTGGAAGGGCGAGTGGGCGACCCAGCCAGCATTTTTGGAAACCCCCAGCTGGAAAGGAGCTGGGGGTGGAGGAACAGCGAAAAGGCCCCAGGGCCTGGCGGGGGTGGGCAGTTAGCATCAGGCTGTGCAGGTGGAGGGGACCGGACCTCAGACAGAGGGCAGGGGGGCCGCAGGGAGGAAATGCGCATTTATTGCAAGTGCAAAGGCTTGATGTGTTCATACCGCTAGCAGCGGGTTACACGGGAGATGGCGCTCACGCCTCCTCGTTTCCCCAGTCCAAGTGGGGCCACGGGTAAGTGCTCTCGACAAACACAGAATCAAAAATGCTGCAGCCTTGTCTATCCGCTTCTCCTCTGGGACGTGGGGCGGTACCATGGGGTCTGAGTCCTTCATCGGTCTTGGTGCTGGGAGCTGGGCTTGGGTTCCAGAGCAGAGTGTGAAAGGGGCGTGGGCAGAGGTGTGGGTTTAAGAAGAGCAGGAGTGGCTCCGGAACATGGTTAATGCAGACAGTCAGGGTGCCAGAGACAGTCTGCACATCCGAGCATGTTTGCTTTTATCTGTATGGGCTCACCTTGCCAGGACCGACAACTGCATTTGTCTCCTCGAAGGGAAACTGGGGGACTGGGGAGGTGGGGGGGTGACTCGTCACTGAAAACCCTCCTGTGCCTTGTACACTTTGTTCTGAGTGCGTTCAAAACACAGATAAATGGAAACCAAGCAGTTTTAGGTAGAGGCTGGTGAGCATCTTGCAGGAGGTCCCCTTTCATGAGAATATGGCATTTCAGGAGGATGCACCATTTCGTAGTGAGATGACATAATCTTAGAGACTCCTGGATCTAAAAAAGAATGTTAACGATCTGGCCCAACCCCCACAGCACAGACGAACACATGCAGACCCGAGAAGTTAGGAGGCGCCCGCGGCCACACAGCTGGCTCAGGGCACGCGTGGGATTGACATCCAGCCTCCTGCTCCCGGAGATGCTCTGTTGGGCCAGATTCTCTCCCTCGAATTCCCCATGTCTACGTTTTTATAACCCTGTGGCGCAAAAGAAAGAATTGCCTATATGATGGCTTCTATGTTTTCCAAAAGAAAATTGGAGCTATCATAATCCAGCTGGGGTTCATGGGCGGGTTTGACGCACAGGAAGCCTGAGGACTCCGGGTTCTGACGGGTGAGGCGGTGTTGTCTGGGGTCTGAGGATGGTTTATGGCAAGACTGGGGGCGAGGAGACTTCCCAGCAAATCCCAAACATAGCCAAATATGGAGGATTTCATGAAAATCATGGACTTGGATCTGATGTGTGTATGATTCAACATATGTGTGTATAATGAATGCAATGAATACAAAATGCTTTCATAATTTATTCTTATTGAACCTTGCATCAAGACCCATCCTAGGCACCTCACAAACATGTGTAACAGGAGCACTATGCCATGATCACTTCAAGTGTGAATCTTGGAGTCATGGATGTAAGTCCCTGTTCTGCCGTTCTTACCAGTTGTGTGCCCGAGGTCAAGTTACCTGACTCTGGGTGTCAGCCTATTCATCTGCACAATGGGTTTATCACCAACTCTCATAGGCTTGCAAGAAAGGAGGCTCTGTCTTAGTTTGAACCATATGCAACTACTGACTTTTGACCTGTATGTACTTGCAAAACAGACAGTTTCATATGGTTCAAATATAGAGAGAGCTTAGCCCAATGCCAGCCCTTGGAAAGCACTCAATAAATAATAGCTATTTTTTTCAACCTCTTTAGCCAGAGAGTTTAAACTTCAAGAAACCTTCTCACCCAAAAGATTCTATGTTTCTCCATTCATCATCCTAAGTTCTTTGGTTCCTTTGCCCAAAATTACTCTTGAGCAGGACTCCCTCAAACAACTAAAAGGCTTTCAGCCCAAAGAGAGAAAATCTTGATGATGATCCTTTGTCTCCGTAAACTCTTATTTCCAGGAGCTTCAGCATCACTGCAATACGGTTACCCAACAAGGCATCTTGGGGTCAGTTTAAGGAATGAGTCTGGGAGCAGAGAGCTCCCAAGGCAGGCTCCTGGCGATGTGCATTCCTCAGCCATATGTCATCCTTGCAAGGTGGGGGGCCCCATCACAGCCCCTGACAAATGCACGGCTCCTGAGCCAGTGAACCACCGGAGGTGAGGTTCACATGGGCTGACTGTATCAGAAGATACCCTCACGCGGAGAGACGCCCTTTCTAGTCCCTTTCCTGTCAAAACACGATAGCAACCAACATGGAAATGCCATTCTGCCTCCAGGGCCCAGCCCCTCGGATGTCAACGCCTTTCTCCAGGAGGGAGGACAGATGTGTGTGCAGATTGCTAACCCCTCCCTGCATGGAGAGATGGCCCTCACACCTGAGTCCCACTGTTCACTTCATGGACAGGATGGCCACAAGCACTGCCAGGTGGGGCTTTGGAGGGAACCGAAGGGGTGGCCAAAGGAGCCTAGTTACCGCTGGCCAGAAAAGAAACCGGAAGACTTCCATCCCCGCAGAGAACACACGGTCTGCCATGCCGAAAATGCACAGCTCCGTTACCAACACCAGCTACGTTTTCACGTGTTTAGAGTGACAGTGTGGGTACAAATCATCATGGTTGAATTATTTACAGATCCACGCAATGCGTCGACTGTGTTGAGGATGGTGTGAAGGTTTAGTGGGTGGATTCCCTGGGGCCTCGTATTTGAGAGTCCGACACAGAAACCACCCTGGGCAGCCATGTTGCTCTCACCGGGGGAGTGACCTGGTCAATGCGCGTCCGTCACACAGGTGGGAATATCTGCACACTCAGCCACCACCGCCCCCCCGCCCACCCCACCCCCCGGCCCCAGGGTTACAGGTCCTCCGCCACAGGGCACACCCATAGATACTTTATCAATAAGCATCCTCAGGAAAAAAAGTTACCCAGAAAACAGTTACTTGATCACATCACAAAGATAGAGCCTCAAACATACACTCAACATGTTGTGGACAAAACATGCTACTTTTACCTTTGGGAATCAGGCTATCCTCTACAGCATTCCCCACTTGTACGTGATCACTGTAACTGTAGAGAAGGGTGGAAAGAGTCCTGGGTCAAAGCTCCTTGGAGTACGGATTCGAAGACTGGGCAGGGAAAAAGAATAAGAAGAGCCCGGAGTATCTTGTGGTGGCAGAAAGCAAGAAAGTATTTTTGAAAAAAAGGATGGGCCACGTCAGAAGGACACAAGAATTAATCCAGAAGATTTTGCAATGGCCAACCTGGGACAATCTGAACAACAAAATAAATAATGGGAGTGTTAGGTTATTACCCAAATAATAAATATCCATGAGCCCATACTGATATAAACAGATGTCTGGATAAATAAATACATGGGGAAGAGATAAATCTTCCTTGCAGAAGATTTCCATATACTAAATGTACAAGGAGTGAGGGCAAAGAGGACTCACCGTTAGTGAGAGTCACTGTGGCAAGACCCAGCAACAAATGGGAAAATTAGCGGTGGAGCTCTGACGAAGCAGAATGGTGGCAGAGCCTCCGGATTTCTCCCCTAAAAGATCTCCTGGGGGCACCTGGGTGGCCCAGATGGTTAAGCGTCTGCCTTCAGCTCAAGTCATGATCCCAGGGTCCTGGGATCGAGTCCCACATCGGGCTCCCTGCTCCTTGGGAGCCTGCTTCTCCCTCTGCCTCTCTCTCTCTGTCTCTCATGAATAAATAAATAAAATCTTTAAAAAAAAAAAAAAGATCTCCTGGTTATGGTGAGGTGGTGACATACGCCCACACGTTCTTGTAGCCTGAGCCCTGCGGGGGGCGGTGAAGTGGGCTGGGCGTAGCTGGCAGACCCCACCCTAAGTGACCCGGGCCACCATGGTCCGAGACAGCACTCACCCCCTGGTAGGACGGGACGAGAAGAACACATCACTTCTGTCATGTTCTTCCCCAAATCCATAACCTCCTCTGACCATGAGCAAACACTAGACAAACCCAATTTGAGGGACATTCTGCAAAACACCCGACCAGGACTCTTCAGAGGATCATAGTCATGAAGAAGAAGGAAAGTCCAAGAAACTGTCCCAGAAGGGGAGCCTAAGGTGACATGGCGCTGAATGTGATGTGGTGCCCTGGCAGGGGTCCTGGCGCCGAAGGAGGGCCTGGCGGGAAACCAGGAAAGGCACGCGGAGTCCGTCTCTTGGGCCCTGGTTCTGCAGCTGGTGGTTTCTCACACCTGATGGATGTCCTTGGGTAGGGGATGGGGTCATCACTAGTGGGCGAGGTGTATTCGGGAACGCTCTGTACTCACCTTGCAACTCTTTGAAAATCTAAAATTATTTCAGAGTAGAAGGTTTTAAAAATGCTCCTGGCTCCTTGGTTTTCTTCCCCTCCCGGTGACTCACTGTGCCTAGATGGGGTCTGTTACTTTAACAGAAGAGGGGAAAGATGAAGCAGACCCCTCGTTTGCTGCTGCTGAGGGTGTCACTGGGACAAGCATGTTGGGAAATAGCTCGGAAAACAGATCTGCTAAATACACAGCTTCCCCGTGATGCCCTAATCCTACCTCTGCCTACATACCCAACAAAACTGCTTGTGCACGTGGGCATGTGTGTAAGTGTGTGCATGTGCGTGCATCTGTGCGTGCCTACGCAAAGTCGTATACAAATTGTCCGTAGCAAATTCATTCATCATAGCCCAAAACTGGGAACAGCCCAGACGCCCGTCACCGTGAGTGGGGAAAGGGTGGCGTACTCACACGCTGGAACAGCATGCGGCAGCCACCCCCAGCGCGACGTCCGGGGACCGCCGGGGTCCCCGAGCCTCTTTCAGGGGATCTGAGAGATCAAAGCAACTTTGTAACATCACCAGGATGCCACTTGCTTTTCCACTCTCGTCCCGTGAGGGTCTGGAGGAGAATTCCAGAAGCTACGTGACATGACAGGACCGCAGACAGAATGAAGGAGCAGGTGTGAGCCCCCAGCTCTCCTCTGTTCAGTGAGACACGAAGAGATTTGTGAGAAGGTAAAACAGTGCCCCGCCGCTCGTCCTGAACACAATTATTTTTTATTTAAAACGTTATTCATAATAACATGAGTGACTGTGTTATTATTCCAAATGAACCAAGTATGTTTCTAGATTTCTGGTTTTATATTTCAGTAAATACTCATAGAACGAAACAAAATACATGAACAGGAGCTGCTTGGAGTTCTCGATAGTGTTTGGGGAAGCAGGGGTGCTGAGGATCGGTGGCTCCGTGACCGCGGCTGAGCCGCGAGTGCCTCCCTGTCTCGTCCGCAGCCAGAACCGCCTCCCTCCTCCATGGCGGTAGCGGCTGGAGGAGCCACAAGCAGCTGCCGCAGTCTGGCTGTGCTCTAGTTCTCGAGATGGGCGGTGGCAACATGGGCGTGTCCGCTTCGCAAAATTCATAGACCTTGGGGTTTCTGCACTTCACCCTGTGTCTGTTATCCTTCCAGCAAAAGTTCCCCCAAAGAGGGGGACAGGATGCTCTTGTCTTATTGGTTAAGGTAACTGCACCCTTGGACAGTTAGCCCCATGGTCAGGGTTTTGAACCAGCTGGCTCTGAGTTCGAATTCTGCAAACACGGTCGTGTCCACACCCCGCTCAGCACAGGCCTGGCGCAGAGTTTGTGCACCTGAAATGTGACTATTATTGATAGCTTCTGTGGATTTTAAAACCCAATTTCACCCCTGGTCCCTGCAACATGGGTGGTTTTGCCGGCACAGCCCTGGTCCAAACAACGCATCCTCGTGTTTCCCACACGAGCCCTGGCTTGTCGTAGGCTTGTGCACGAATGTGTGTGCTTGACACTTGCAGCGAGGCCGGGGGCCAGGCCTTACCGTCGCCATCAGGCTCCACAGAGGTGGAAGCTGAGACAGACCTGCTAGTCACTGCCCAAGGCCCTCCGCTGGTGAGTGGGCCCGTGGGGGCCGATGCAAGAATGAAATCCTGGCCTCCCACCCACCACACCCTCTGCTCCTTCCTCTCCATCATGAGTAAGCCTCTTGCCTGTGAATGCCTCCTGATGATGGGGTCCCCTAACCCACCACAGGGAGTAGGTTTCTTGCCCGCGTCACCTTACCGGATCATGCCAGCCCCTAGCGCCAGTGTGTCAGGACTACCTGGGAACAGACTGCCTGACTCCAGGACCTGCAGGTAATAACTTGGCCTGGTCCCCTGGACGAGCCATGCCCCTCACCTGTGCTCACTGAGTTCAGGAAACATGGTCCTGGATCTTTTCTCTCCTTTACCAAAAAATGCCCCAAACCCTACGTGGGCCCCCTGCCCCCCTCTCAGGATACAGCTCTGAGGCACCTCTTCATGCCCGGAAGGTTACATCAGCTCATGAGCACACACCAGTCACCCCCTCTCTGCTGGGGGGCACGGGGGCACTCCTCACAAGCCAGGGGCCATATTTCAAATAGCAATTAATTGATGACAAATAGTAATTAATGGGCCACATTCCTACTTGGGCGAAGTGCATAATTCCGTGCTTCTCAAGCTGGGGATGGGCCACGTTCTTGTTTTCTTTTAATCTGGTTTGAAAGACAATGCTCTCCCAGGCAGCAGGGCCAGGGCTCCATCCCCCGTGAGTTCATCGGTGTGGCATGTGAGGCCTCAGTGCTCGGAGAGCTGGAACGCCCACGTCACTGCCCCGCGGGGGCGTGGGTGAGGAGCCTAATTAGTCGTGGTCCCCATGTATTAAAAATCATAAATATCTTCTTGGAGGCAGGGGAGCAGTGGGAGCAGGAAGGAAGCAGCTTCCTGCTGATGTATGTGCGAGCACACGTGTTTGTGTGCGTGTGCATGCATGTACATGTGAGTGTGTGTGTGTGTGCGTGCACGTGTGTGTATGTGTGGGATTGATGTTCAACAAGTACAACTGAGTGGGCAAACCCCACTTGCAGGCAGAGGTATGGTTGTGGTCCACGTGTGAGAGCATGCCCCGCGCCTTGAAAAAGGGAGGCCTCACACTTTGCCTTCCCAGGGAAAGTGGTCATAAGAACCACTGTGCAGGGGCCCCTGGGGGGCTCAGTCGGTTGAGCGTGTGACTCTTGATTTCGGCTCAGGTCGTGATCTCAGGGTCGAGGGATTGAGCCCCACGTCAGGCTCTGTACTCAGCGGGGAGTCTGCTGGGGATTCTCCCTCTGCCCCCTCCCCCTGCCCTCTAAAATAGATAAATAAATCTTTAAAAAAAAAAAAACAAAACCACTGTGCATCATCATTATCCACTTGAGTCAATAGGTAGGAGGTTCCTACTAGACTCTGAACCCTGTGCTCGATGCTGGAAATAAGGATGGAGCACGCACGGTCCTTCCCACCAAGAAGCCCACAATCTACGTGGGGAGACTGTCAGGGAAATGGACATTCTGGGCCATAATAATAGAAATAACAGCAACCAGCTGGTTAGGGCCAACAGAATGTAAACATCTGTGATATGGTGATGTATGCATTTCTTTACTAACGCATTCAGTGACCAGATGTCAGAGCCCCTCTAATTTCAACCTGGAACATACAAAATGTTGAGCTATCCGCAACACCTGGAATGTGATCTGAAAACAGCTGGGTTCTAGAGGCAAGAAGTCTCACAGGTATTTTAATGCTAGCACCGCCCTTTGCCACCTGTATCTGCAATGGAGGCAAAACCTATATTCCAGGTAGAGAGTGGTGGAAATGCTGGTATATCGCCTTTCCCGTCCTGACGCGTGACTGTCCCGAGCTCCACGTGGTGCAGGTCATGTGCTCATGCTGCCGCATGGGGGCCCGTGGGGCGGGGGGAGAATGGACGGGAGAGCTGCCCGCCACCCTTTCGGCTAGACTCCCCGCCTTCGCTCTGTGAGTCCCGAGCAGCACATGGAACGGTGGAAAAGCACATCTTAAAATCTTAACCAAACATAAGCAGTTCCCAGTTTTAAACTCAGCCCCTAACTAGTGTTCAAGTGCTTCGCTGCATTCCAAGTGGGTTAGTGTCGCTCATTCTGTCTCAAGGGAGAAACAAAGGCATTGTATTAATATTTCCCAAGGCATGCAATTACTTGAAAAAGCCCCAAACAGTCCAGACTAATGAGTGTGTTTATCCGTGAGCAGTTTGGAAATCTAATTTTTGACGGTGTCATTGAAATTGCTTTGAATACAGTAAAGAAGGAAGGAAGGAAGGCAAAACTATTAATTTTTATGAGACTCCTGTATGTGTTAAATGCAACATAGATGCTTTTCATGCCCTATCTCATTTAGCTAGAAGGCTAAGGATGCCAAACTCTGGCACGATGTGACCTTAGAACAGCATTTCAATGAATCACTTAGGGTGATCCAAACTGGCTTAAACAAATAAAGGGAATTTATTGGTTCATATAACTGAAAAATCTAGATCCAAACTGGCTTAAACAATAAAGGGAATTTATTGGTTCATATAACTGAAAAATCTAGATTTTTCTGGCTTCTGGGCGGGTTTCAGGTTCAGTCTGTTCCAGCAGGGATGTTTTCTTTCTCATGGGGACCTGGGTCCTACTGCAGAGCTCCTGACTCCCCATCACCAGGCTGAACTGCTTCCCTGGGAGCCCGGCCTGCTCCTTCAGCTGCCCCATCTTTAAAATGAGGCGGGGTGATGTTATCACTTCTAAGGGCCTTCACTGTTCTGAGGTTCTAGGATGCTTGGATTTCACCCTTCGTGGGAGTCAGGACTCCTCACCTCTGCTCTAGCTCATTACTCATCTTCTGTGTAACCTTTAGCATTCATGCCTCTCTGGGTTGGGGCTCCCTGCTGATGACATCAGGAGGCTGAGGCAAGTGCCCTGTTTGTGGCTGGGGCTCATCAGGGCATATTTCGGGCATGCCTTGTTGGAGGGTGGGGAATATCTGCACCTCCTCCCAAGAGTGGGGGTGGGGAGAGACTCCCCATCTCAGAGGAGAAGGCTCCTAGTCTGACCCAGGAAGGAAGGCCAGGCTGGAGGCTGCCCTCACCTGCGGCCTCCCCAGGCATGTGTCATTTTAGTCACCCCTTTTCAGGTGGGCATCTGAATCTAGTGACCCGGACCCCCAACGGGCCTGCGGAAGACCTGGCAGTGACCAAATGCGGGTAGCACTTTCTCCTAGAGCATCTGTGTCCCGCAGTAGCTGGGCCAACCCAACGGTACCCACGACGAAGCAGGGAAACGCACTCAAGCCAGGGGACTCTGCTTCCCAGTTGTCACAGGTGCTGAGGGCTGGGACGGACCCAGGACTCGGGGGACTTCTTTACCATCCAGTCACTGGAAGGACTGGAGTATGGGCGTCGACTGCATTGTCCCCAGAAGAGCTTTTCAGAGTAGGCTTTGTTAGCCATGCTTACTCGCCCGCAGCCTGGAAGTTGGTGCGGACACGTATGCGGAGTAGGTGCTGACCACAAGAGTGGGGGTCGGGGGGTGCTGTGGGTGTTAACAACCAGCTCTCGGGGGATGCCCGACATGCCGGGCCCCCTTGTCACCATGCTGGCAAGCCTCCTGCTGCGGCTAAGCTCACTGCCACGCTCCGTCAGATGGAGCCACATGCGCACATTTTCGTGCAAAAGGGGACATCTTGGAGGGTGGAGGGGAATGTGGTCGATGAGCACCCCGGGCAACAGGCATGCTCTGGGACCTTCCCTGGCAAGCCACCGCACTCGTCGCCCTCATCAGAGACCAGGGCTTCACGCACCATCTGCCCAGCCCCCGCCTTTCTCAGATGCTGAAACTGAGCCTCTGGAAAGGACCTAACTTTTCCAAGATGTTGAATCTCGTTACCTAATATCACCACCATAATTCTTTATCAAGCGCACCTCAGATGGCAAAAGTGAAAACATGATCATAATACCAGCTGCTTGCATTCAGGGAAGAAGGTGCTGTGTCCACTGGAACCCAGGAGACCAGGGTCACCTGCTCTGTGGCTCCGTCTGGAAATGGCTTTGTTGTCGAAAAGAAAATGTGCACGGGCCACACGGGGTGCTCTGTGAAGCCGATCCTATCCTGCCACATCGTTCACCATCTGCCCTTTCGAAGGTGGGGACGGGGTCTGAGGCCACACATCGGGGTGCACGCAGCCTCCACGGTGACATGGTGGGAGGGACACTGGCTTGTGGGGGAGGACACATGGGCTCTAGTGTCATCTGGGCCTGAACCTTGCTGCCTACCCTCCCAGCTTTTGGCTTCTTTACTTAACGTAAGAGTGTTGGTCTAGAAGATGTGTTTTTGTTTTGCCCACACGGTGATCTTTTTTTTTTTTGCTTAGAGATGCGCTTAGGACATGTGCTCACTGACCTTAAACCTTCCCCACTCCCCGCCACTCCCTATTGTCTATGGCTTGTCTCACTCAATGTAAACTCCATGACTGGCACAGTTCCTAAAGCTGAGTTGCCACATTTAGCAAACTGGGTATTAACTGGGTCCCATGTACTGGTTGGGATGCACTTTCACTAAAGAAGTATCCATTTTTAACCTGAAATTCAAATGTAATGGGACATCTTGCATCTTTCCTGGAGATTTTATAGAGGCAAGTGAGAAGCAGAGCCCTGGACCAGAGGGTCTCCAGGTACATTCTAGTTCTGACTGCTCATAAATACGCCCCTCCATCCATTCATTCAGCAGCATTTACTGGATGCTGACTGCATACAGTGCCCTCTGGAAGATACAGTTGGAGCCCTTATAAACCCAGAATCTCTGTAGTTCAGGCTCAAAAACACTGTTACTATCAGAGATACACAGTGTGGCAATCAAAACTCATTTCGGAACAGCTCGGATCCTCTACTTACATTTCTCCACAACCGCACAGGGCCCTGGGCTCCAGACTCAGCAGCCCTCAGCGCCTGCCCAGGAGCCCCGCCTCCTCCATCCCTCCTTGTGCACCTGGCGGCTGACTTGGAGCTTTTCACACTGCGGCGCCTCCCCAGCCCTGTGGGCTCCGAGCCCCTCTTTCCATCACTATGCTGTAGACATGGCTGCTCGTCTGCTGAAGAATTTCCCTCGGGAAGAAGAAGGAGTGAGTTCCGGGATATTCTGCAGTGGCCCTAAGGGACAGAACAAACGCGTGAGCATGTCTGTCCGTAATTTGTGTCCTGAGCATGTGGAAAACCATGTTCCTGCTTTTAAAAGAACTTAGCGTATATACAGGGCACAAGATGTACCCAGGACAAGTGGAAACTAAAATCGCAGGGCAGCAGCGTGCTTCTGTTTGAACACTGGGCCGGTAGAGACAAAAGGAATAAAAGCAGAGGAAGAAGCCAAAGCTGGAAAAAGCCAGACCGTTTTTCTCGAATGGCCCTGTAGCAGATGCCATCAGGCCCTGCCCGCGCCCTAACCTCTTCCAGCTCCTGGCACCACGTCTCCTTGGCGGAGGGCTGTCCCAAGCCCCCGGAGTCGGTTCTGCCCACATGCGTGGCTGGTGTCCGGCCAAGAGGCGCAGAGAGTTAACGCCCCTGGGAGCAGCCCCAGCCGCTGGCCATGAGAGCTGGCATATAAATCCTCCAGCTCATTCTCCTTGGGTGGGATAGTTCTCAGGTCTGTGCTCTACGGCATTTCCCAGACAACCTTGCTCGATAAGGACCCCCCAACCTGCCCTGCAGTTGGCTCCTTCCTCTCTCTGGGTCTCTTTCCCACTTGCCCACTGCCCTACTGTGTTCCTGAGATCACCTCCCAAATGAATGCATCATGCTAAAATCCTTGTTTCGGGGGACCCCAAACAAGACAGGCTAATATCCCAGAGGAATGAATGATAAAGACTCAACTCTGAGGTCAGAAGGGGAAACTGGCCCAAGCAGGGAGCGGCCCGGGGGCTTGCCTAGAGTGCGCATTTCCTGTGGCAGCGCCCACGGTAGGTCTGTGCCTCTCGGGGCTCAACAGCCCGATGAGATTAGATGCACCCAGTTTCACAGAAAGACTTAGGATATTTTCCCATGAATTTCCCTTCCTGGTTCTGCCTGTTCCCACTTTGGGTCCTTCTGTTCCACAGGGAAAAGCTGGGATCGCAGCAATGCAGCCCTCCTGCACTGCCTATTAGTGGGTTAGTGGGTACCATCCCAACAGTGATAATGACACTCATAACAAAACATATCCTTCAAGATGGCTTTTGCTGACTGGCATGGGTGGGGCACTTCACGCCCACCCATCCCATGTCATCTTCACAACCACGGGACGTGGTGCTTTCAGAAGCCCTGCTTTATGTAGGAAGAAACTGAGCTACAGAGAGGTCAGCGGACTTTCCCAAGGACACACAGCAGGGAGGTGAGGTGCCAGATCTCACACTGGGGCAGCCTGGCTCCAGAGCCCACACCCCGAGAATGCCAGCCCCAAAGGGACCACAGGGATGTAGGCACTAACTGATCCGGAATCAGACAGCGGCAACCGGAGGGCGTCTGCTCCAGCCTTCCCTGGACACGGCCTCGGACGCAGCCAGCCAAGGCCAGATACAAGCCTGCACAGTCCTCATCTGATGGAGGAATTGGCCTCGCAAGTTATTCGGAGGGTTCCAAACAGGGGAGCAACACATGCTTCCAACCTCTTTAGTCTAGAAACGCATCCCGAGGGAGTCCTTGCCGGGTTCCCATTGTTTCCTCCTGGACCGAAAGCCCATGGATGAGGACGGCGGTGTGCTTTGGCCTTCAGTGCCCGCTAACACCCAGAAACTAGCCCCTCCTGGGATCTTTCATGGAACGGATCCAAGCTGCTTCTCATTTTATCCCCATCTTTCCGCCCGCTGCTGGTAAAGAATGCAGCAAGGTACATTTTTAAACCCTTGGACCCTGTAATCGCCTGATGACACATATGTGCGCTGCCCCGCTCCACACCCACCAGCCTCTCATCAGTTTCCAGCCGCCAAATGCGTGGCCCCGTGGCTCCTGCCTCTGAGGGAGGCTCCTGGGGCAATCGCAAGGCGAGAGGCGAATTCGGGAACTTGTGAGCATTTTGCTCACACAGCTTGGCCTCCTGGTGACCCCAGACTGGACTGCGTCACTGGGACACGCTGAAGGCTGATTACAGCCCTGAGCGAGGGCCTGCAGCCACAGCTTACTGCACGCTGAGTCGCGGCCGGGTTACCAGGGCGAGTGGAGAAAAGCCCTGGATGCCGACAAGACTGTGCGGCCAGACTGGCCTCCCGTTCAGCGGAGGAGCGGGTGGGATCCGAAGACCCGAGGCCGGTTTGCCTCCGTTCGCCCTAAGAGGACGGCCACAGGTCATTGCCATGGACAGACCCCCCTGTTTGGGGCCCACGTGGAGTTCCACTTTGAATGGGAACCCACACACCAAGGGAACCCTGAGGCTCTCTTCCCGCCAGGAGGAGGGTGTGTGGGCTAGACAGGAGCGGCGGGCTCAGCACCACGCCTCTCCACCGGGGGATGCGCAGTTAGGGGCCCACGCCGTAGGGAGGTGACCCTAGGGAGCCGGGAGCCGGGGGTTCTCCATGGACGCTGGTCCTCTTGCCGCCGTGTGGCCCTGGGCCACTTTCCCTCCTGCGCCTCGGCTTGCTTGTCACTGGTAATGATCACAGTGATCGACCAACACTAACGATCACCGAGCTTTGACAGCCGTCTGTGATTGCAGGCAGCCTGTCATTTGCGTGGCCTCATCCGAAGGTGCCAGTGGTAACAGTGAGGCAGGCGTGGGCGCTCGTCAGTCTTTGCCGCTGGGGGCCTGCGGGGCAGGTGTGAAGGAGCCTCTTGTATGTGAGTTACGAAGCTGGGAGGGGAGCCAGGTGATTCAACCCCAGACGTGCATTCTTACCCACCTTGCTGTGCCTCCCTCGTGCCCGCGCGCTGGGGTGGGAGTCCCGTGTGTGCTCTCAGTGGGTCCCCACGGCCTCCTGAAGCCGACCACACCCTGGAACATCCACGGGCCTCTCTCCCCGTTTGCAGACGGCATCAGGTCCTCAGAGAGGTTCCTAACCCCAGAGATGGTCCCGAACCAAGAACCACAGGCTGGTGATCCACGAGCACCCCCTTCCAGCATGGAAACCCTCACCTCTGAGAGCTACGTGGCTCCATGTTTCAGCCCGTGCTTGCTGTCCCACTCCGGCTGTGTGTCCCCCGCATCCAGCTTCATGCCCCCACCCTAGCGTAGCAAGCATGGCCCCAAAGCAAGTGTGTCACTGTCCCCACGCACACCCCCCACATCCCCACCCCCACCGCTGAGATGCGGATTCAGAAGGCCAGGCTCTCGTGACAACAGTGACATTTTAGGCAGGTGCCTGGCCGGCAGGCTGCTCATCCGAGGCAGTGGCAGGGTCCCGAGGGTGCACGCGCCTGCTCCGTTCCCGCCACGGCCATGTCATCGTCGGTCCCCCTTCCCTGGCCTGTGAGGCAGGTGATGAGGATGTCGGCCTCTGGGAGCTGGGAGGTTCCAAGGAGGGGAACCCGGGCACCGGCAAATGCTGGTAGATGGCGGCCACCGCGGCCGCTGTCCTTGTGCTCACCACCCTTGGTTGCTTGTTCCTCCAGCCCCGTCTACACCCGCACAGGACCCTCCTATCCTCACGCTCTGCCCATTTCTCTGTCGTCCTTCATCTTGGGCTTCTCCTGGTTCCTCTGTGTCTTGGTGACGTCGTTCTCACCCTGTTCTCCAGAAGGGAGCACGGGGGGGAAACACTGCAGGCTTTAGGAAACCGCCACCAAGCACGTCACTTGATGCAGTTCTGACCATCCTGGTGGTGGCCCTGAGGTGGACACGCGGGCTCCCACGAGTGTTTAGGAAGGCAGACTCCTTCCATCAGACGCGGTGGCATTCCCGATCCTGACGCCCGAGGTCGAGGAGGCTTGCCCGCAACACCTCTGACCGGAGGCCTGGCCACCCCGCCCCCCGGGCCCCAAGAAGCATCCCCTCCTTGTCGGGCCAATGACGCTCCCGACTCCTGGCTCAGACAATGTGGTCGCCATATGCACAGTCTCCACCACGGGGACGCCGGGCAAATGTTATTACAACGATAACAATGATTCTGCTTAGGATAACAATGATGAAAATCTGCGTTAACCGACTTTAAGCTGTGGATAGCCTCCCCTTTCCCCGCTCGAAGAGAAGAAAGGGATGCGAGTTTGTCACTTGAACCGGCAGCTGCGGTTCATCTGGACTTCATCTTTTCTGCTAGCGTCCTTATTAGCGGGATTTTTTCTTTTAATGAGTAAGTTTCGAACTACCAGGTGTTTTGAATTTTTGTCTTGTTCACTTGCTTACATGAGGAAATTCAAATAGAGACCAATGCATTCATAAAAACCCAGTGGGAGAAAGCGCCACCTCTCGCCCATGGGGGGCCCTCTGCCCTCCCCCGGGGTTCCCCCAGCGCTGGCTGCAGTGTGCAGTTCAGCCACTAGGAGTCCGTCTCCGGGAGCAACCCCCCCAGTTCTCTATGTGCTCGGGCGGCCTCAGTGCCTCGCCTCCCACCCCTTTAACTCCCACTGGGGTGTCCCCTGTCCTGCCATGGCCGCTCGAGCTAGTGGAACAGGGTCCCCCTGACTTTGATCACCAATACACAGGGCATGTGCCGAAGGCACAGAGACGGTGATGGAACGGTATCTCTGTGCAAGCTGGAAGGAAGAGTGAGGAAACTGTTTTTTTCCAGGGAAAACCCCAGGCCTTCTCCATGGCTCTAGAGCCTGCCGGGTGACCTTTCAGGGCTCACACTTATCTCTGCGAAAATCTGGGCAAGGGCAGGAGAGTGAAGCAAGGTCCAGCTTGTTTCACCTCTTGTGGGGGGAGATGGTTCGTGCAGGGGTTGAATTAACTAAAACGAGTCGGGGAAGTTATCGCAGGATTCATTTCTGCGGCAATCCTGGGAAATGCAGGGCGACCTCGGTGCGCGGGCATGTGCCATGCCTCCTCTCTGGGGCAGAATTAGCCTTAAGAAGCCACCGCTGATAAGGGCTAATTCATGGCTAAAAGTACCAGAAGTAACTAACATTCCTTGACTCCGGTTTCCCTTTGGCCACACCGCACTTCAATAACCAAAAATCCCCACTTGCTGTAATGAGCCCATCAGCCTACATCTTTCCATTCAGCATTGTCTTCACGGGGCTTGTCTGGCTTGTGGGCTGGTTTAAGCTGTGGTGTTCGCAGGATATGTAGCACAGTCCAGGCGAAGCTCCCCACCTCCCCATCTTCCTGCCCTAAAGCAGTTCATCCTGAGCCACAAAGAAATGCTGCAAATGAGCAGAATGCACTGTTAAAGGATCTTCTATGAGTCTCCAAAACAAGACAGATGAAGAAGCCATTTATGTGGATTAAGATTCTGTGGATTTTGAAAGGAAGATGGTTTTTCTCCCGTGTTTTTCCTTTTTTACTGACAATCACCCCTCACTACTCCCAAAACAGACCCCAAACTTCTTATCGAGAAAATTCTAAAGTGAGAAGGAAATTGCACAACTCAAAGCCTCCGGAACGCCCCAGAGAACAATGAATGACAAGCAACAGCGGGTCGAAGAGGGAAGCAGGTCCCGTGCACAGATTACCCCGTGGCACGGTTTTAGCGTGTGGGTCCAGTTTTGCATCTTCTTCTCGTCTCCATCCCGCTGCCTGGCACCCAGGGAAATTACACATTGTGCGTTTCTCCCCACCAGCTTCATCTGACTCACCACGCGGACCTGTCCTTGTTTCCTCTGGTGCAACCGTCTTGATGTCCAGGTTAGACTGTCCCTGCGCACGATTATTCCATTCACCCTCATTAGGCCGCCTGTCGCGCGGAGTAAGGTCCCACTTGCCCCTGAAGGAAAATGTCCTGTGCTCATCCACACAGAGCATTTACTACATCTTCATTCCAGACGAGAAATGTCACTAGGCAGATGGCATTTCAGCCGAGCCGCGGCTGGTGACCCGTTTGGGGGACTAGCATCTGTTCAAACAGAGAGGCAGGGACCACAGTGCGAACAGCCAACCTCGGGCCCCACGAGGTGCAGGCTCGCTCTCCCTCTGCCCTCAGGGCAGCCCGATGAGGTGCGAGCAGGACGATCAGGCTGCTCCCCAGGGTCAGCAAGTAACTGAACTCGTGTGTGTGTGCCAAGGTCCCAGTGAGGAAGCCAGTTGGGCACCGCCAGCTCACAGCAGTGTCCAAGGACACCGAAGGTGACAGCAGCCTCCTTCCACGCCCTGCCTCAAGCCCACAGCCAGGACTCGCCTTCACGTGTCCTTTGAAACCCAGAGCACCTCGTAACAAAGTCAAGCCTGTTTCCTTCCCGCTTCTCATTTTCCTTCCACGCTTGTACCACAAAAAACCCTTTCAGAGAATGCTGGCAGACACAAAACCACCAGCCGCACCAAGAGAATTTGAGATAAGGTTGAACAACCCCATTCACAGAGGCAAGGCTTTTGCTGTTTGCCACGTACCCGGCAGAGGCTCTGCAAACCTGTCCCGAAGTCGGAGTGCGGGCACCTCGCGCTGATGTGTGGGGAGGGGGGGTGAGCTGCAGAGTCCCCGCCCAGAAAGGGAGGAAGGACAGGAGCAGAGCTGCGGACGAAATGGGTGTTAATCACGTTCACGTGCACGGGGCCCCGCCGCGTACCACACGCTCTACTAAGTGCTTCCCACACTCTCGTTCCCTCGACGGCAGACCGGCCAGGGCGCGCTGTGGTGATGCTGGGTAACACACACCCCTGCGCTCCCAGAGGCCTCCAGTAGCACCGTGTGTTCCTCACGGGGCTCGAAGCCAGCGTGACTCTGCTGGGCCAGGTGTAGACCTGCTCCACATGCTTCCCATTATGACACCAGCAGCCACGTGGCGGAGGCTAGGGGGTGACTGGGAATCCCCATGCCTCTCCAGTCCTGGTTTAGAACTCACGCTGGCTCACGTCTGCCCGCGTTCCGCCGGCCAAAGCAAGTCACGAGGCCAAGGCCATCCCCAGCGGGGCAGAGAAGTAGACCTCACCCAACGCGAGCCGTGGCCAGCCCGGAGAGGAAAGGATGTTATCAGCAGATGACAGAAGCTCCTGCAGGTGTGCCCTACTGCGTGGTGGAGAGCCAGCCGGTGGCTCCTGGTGCCCAGGTGCACGCTTTGAAATGGAGGGAAGTCTTCCGAGCGTTCCAGGCAGGTCTCAGCCCTGGATTCCTTGGAGCCACCGGGTCCCACCCAGGCATTTCTGACTTAATTGCTCTGTTTTGGGGCTCGGGCGCTGGGACTTTGAAAGCCCCGGGGGTTCACACGTGCAGCCGGAGCTGAGAAGCAGGCTCCAAGGCCATTGTTAGTCCCTGTTGGAAATGCAGAGTCCCAGGCCCCACACCAAACCTTCACAGGAGCACCGGCCTCTTAACAGGACCACCGGACAGATCGTCCACACAGTGCTGTTCGAGGGGCGTGGACGTGCACGGCCTGAGTCCCCCAGGCGTAAAGCAAAGCAAGACCAAACAGCCCCGCCGGCACGTCTTCTGTGACGGGCTCTCTGTTTTCCATTTCCCACTATGCTAGGCTGAGGCTCCTGTCTGCAGCCAATGGAGGGGTTGTTTTGGGAGAGCACCAGGTTAGACCCTTCAGAGTAAATAAATAGAAATGATTTTGTCGTTACAGATTGTGTAAATTACCCACAACTAGTAAACTTCTCTCTCTTCACATTCTTTTAACTTAAACAAAACCAAAATGTATTTATTTTTAAGCTGGGGGAGAGGGAGAAAGGGCTAACTGTTCGTTTTCAGGATCCTCTTGCAAGGAGAGTGAATTCCTACCCCTTAAATCCTCACCAAAAAATGCCTCTTTCAGCTCATGGCATGTACCTTTGTTTTAAAGACATGTCATCTTAACGGTAAGATTTTCCTAAGAACTTTTCTTCCCTCAGAGGAGGTGGTGGTGTTTCCATGAAAAGAGCTGTCTGCTGGAGAAAACACCGAGTTCATATTCCAGCTCGTCTCCTTAGGAGCTGTGTGACCCTGGGCAGGTCACATCACCTCTCTGAGCCTGTTTCCTCCACTGTAAAATAGTACCAGTCCCACATGTATCACAGGGGTGGGGTGGAAGTGAGATGATGAATATAAAAGTGTTGGAAACAGAGCTGAAGATGCATTATTATTTTAACCATAAAACAGGATTACAAAGGTAATGCATGCTCCATATACAGAATTTGGAGGAAAAAAAAGGAAGGGGGGATAAAAAACAGAGGAGGAGGGCAAAGGATAGAACAAAATTTGCCAGAAATCCCATCCCAGTGTTAAAATGGTTGGTCAAATCTGAGAGGTGGTGGAGACGTGTTCTCCACATTGCTCTGGAAGGCGGTCTGGGCTGCCCGTGGGTTCATGCGTGAGCTCAGGGAACACAGCATTGTGCAAAAGCAACCACTTGCTACGCTCTTCTCCACGACTGAATTCATTACATAGTGTAAATGAAATTTTGAAAATTATTTTTATGGTATATTAATTTTAAAATAAAAATGAAAATGGTAAAAGAAAAGAGAATGGGCATCTTCAATTCTTCTTAGGCATGTCTGAGCCCATTAACGAGAGTGTTCTGGAATACAGTAAATGAAGTGTTCGGTTTGGTGTTGGAGTCACAGGCCCCAAGGGACAGCTCGCGCTGAGGCGGAATGGCCAAGTTTTCAGACCCAGCCGTGTAAGACCCCAGGACTGGAGGGGCTGGGAGTGATGGATCCGTCCAGAAAGGCCACACCACCCTGAAGTAACAAACAACCCCCAAGCCCTGAGGAAATCGGTGAAGGCTTCTTTCTTGTTCCTGCGGCCTGTCCACTGTTGGGGAGCAGAGGTCCCTGCCCAGTGACTCAGGCTCGTCAAGTGGCCGCCAGCTGGACGGTCCCCCTCCCCTGCGGGGGGAAAGGAGCTGTGGAGGGGCCTGCCACGGCAGTTACGTGCCCCAGCCCGGAAGGGACCCATCTTGCACAGGCTTGCGATTCGTCGCAATCCCCCCATCACCAGGCTTGGACGGGGATCCACGGGGAACCGACAGCAGGCACCCCACATGTGGGCACCGCGAGCGCCCGTGGGTCTCTGAGCGACCGCCAATGGCTCTGCAACAGCCGGGTTCACAAGGCTCAGAGAGAGGATCCAAGAGCCGTGGTGACCAACCAGCGGCGCCTGGCCCAGAGCAGCACCCTCGCTCTGCTGATGGGAAAACTGGTGGCGGAGTGAGGCCAAAGTCCAGGGTTTCTGGCCCCCAGACTGTCTCCTTTCTGCTGACATCATGCTGGCACTTGTGGACTCGGCCGAAAAAACAGACCACTCTGAGTGTTGGTGTTCCTCCCCCTGCTGCATAGCAAGACTCTTCCTCCCTGGTTCAAAAACAGAAAACAGGTGCCAATTTGTGATCAAGTCTCCTGTCCTCAGGACATACCGTGGCCCCACCGAATGCCTGGTGCAGAGCTGTCGGCGGGGATGAAAACAGCAAGAGAAAGAAAATCTGGTTGCATGGCCATTGTTTGTTCACACAAGAACTCAAATGACCCTGTCTTTATTTTCCAGTGGAGGGTCATGTGGGTCAGCCACATGTTGGCATTTGGGTTTGTAATTCCCACCAAATGAGTCAGCAGAGAGAACACAGAGTTTTTTTAGCAGACATCTTTGAGCTGGTGCCCACTACCATTAAAACAAAAAAGGCTCCCTGTTTATAGCCTGACCAAGTAATAATCGCAAAGCCCTATACCCAGGGTCATCAGCATCCCTGGGGGCCTTGCTTCCTCTCTTGTTAAGGATGGACACAGCCAGTTTGTTCCAACATGTGAACACTCGTTCGCTCGCTTGCTTCCTTCATGGAAGGCAACCCAGGCAGAATTTCCCAGTGCTGGAATACCCATGAAGACATCTGGAAAATGTGACTTGCATTCCATCCTGGAGGCCTGAAAGAGTATGTGTGAGCGCACACACACCCAGGTGTGCACAAGTACCCCCAGTGAATATGTAGACAGAAGCATGTTTGCTTCTGTCTCGGGCAGGAGCAGTATGAGGGGCAGATAGAGTGGGCCACAGCCCAGCTGCTGGCGCAAGCCCTGAACCGGCTGGGGCTTAACTGCCACTTCCAGGCCAGAAAAGGAGCCTGTCCACTGCTTATTTATACTAGTGTGTCAATGACTGACACAGGGATGCTGAGATAGCACAAGGTCACAGATGGGTGGGTGGACAGGAGGGCTAAAGGTGCATTAAAGCAGGAAAGGGAGTTGCATTAATATAAGAGAGAAAAAGCACAAACAGATGAAGACGTAAGACTAAGGTCAGACTTTTCTCCTGTCGGACACTGGCTAAGAAGTACCTTGGAACTCATCCTGACTGTGGTCCTCCCAGAAACCCGTCTAGGTCTTCTCTCCTAACTGTGTGTACTCAGCTGGGCGTCTTCCCGTGGGCCTGCCCTGGTGCGTGGTTTCTGTATGTGTCCCTGGGGTTCTCTCGTCCTCAGATAATCCGCAAAGCATAACTTCGGTGACCCCGTCCCAGACATGCCTTTCCAATCGGCACCCCGGCTACCAGAGCCACACGTGTCCTTCGCTGCGTTATGTTGAGGTGGAAAGCAGTCTGCAGGGGATGCTGGGGTTGCGGCAGGTGGGGGAAAGCTCTGGGGATGAGCGTGGGCTCTGCTGTCCTTCTCCCCGTGTCCCCCAGGGCTGGGGCTGCACCCGTGGGAGGGACTCAGGGTTCCTCAAGTCGCGGTGCCTTTTCCCCGAAGTACAGCACTTCACAAGACTCAAAACGCATTATTTTCAGGCATGGAAAAATAAATTGGGGGGTGGTTTTGGCTAAAAGAACTCAGATGCGGCCCCTTTTCTCCCTTCTTGTGTGCGCATCTCTGTATCTGCTCTGGGAGAAAGCGTCCCCCGGGGGCTCTGATAGACACTGCTGCTCGTGTGTGTGTGTGTGTGTGTGTGTGTGTGTGTACGTGTGTACATGCTCCTGGCCGCGAGCCGACACCCCAACGTGTGCTTGTGAGGGACACCAGCAGCACTCGCGGGGCCAGCCCCAGGTGCTGAGCAACCTGTTAAGACTGGGCCCGGGTAGGGTACAGGTGAGCTGAGCCTCATTCCTGGCCTTCTGCTGGCCGGGGATGCCCTTGAACCCGGTTCTCGTCACTGCACAGGCTGAGAAGGCCCTTGGAGGATCCCATCCCTTACGAGATATAGTCCAGGTGGTGGTTTTCCTCAGAGTCCAGGGTGTGCCGTCCACAGGGAAAGCTCCTGCAGAATGCAAGCTAACCAGCTACTGTGTCATCCCCTTCTCTACACCCCGGCCCTGCCATCGCACAAGCCTCACATGCCTTCTCCATGCCTCGGTGTCCCCGTCTGGAGAGGCAGAGAACAGCATGCTCAGCTCCTAGGTGGGCGCCTGAGACAATGAGGGTGAGCCACGCGGCCGGCGCCTGGTGCGGGGAAGGTGGGCGTCCTGGCGGCCGCTCTGAGCTTTCCCGCCCCACATTGCAGGACCCCCGCCCAGATGCCTGGCCTGACTCTCGGTAAGAGAGGGACGAGCCAGCCATCCTGGTTGCTCCGGGACTCACGCGTGTCCCTCTTGCTCCTATGTCTGCCAGCCCTTGAGATTTGTCAGTCTTCTTAACTCAGGCCATCCTCCCGCCGGCGGTATCTCCTCGTGGAGGTGGTTTGCATTGAGTGAGTGCTTAGGCTGAAGTAAGATGCCGAGTCTGAACGTTAAAGAGAGAGCAAACCGAGCAAGAGAAAGGAACAGGAACCTGAAGCATCTGGCCCCGGGCTTCACAGCCAGAGGAACACTGGGAGCATGGCACTGTGAGACCCAAGAGAAGTCACGGCGGACGGGCGATGGAAATCGGCTCAGCACGGCCCTCTGCAGCCTGGCTCTCCATGAAACCCTTCTCCTGCTTGGTCCCTGGCATCCTGGCCCCATGTCCCGAGGCTTACGGTTCAAGCCACCGTGCCGTCCCTGGGAGGGTTCCTCACCTTCAGAAGACCCCACTTCATGGGAGGGTCGGAAGGATGGGCCTGCTGGCCTCGGCGCACATTCTGAGAAGCTCTGCTCATCCACAGCCTCGGCCCTGCCTTCCTGCCTCACCCGCCTGCTCCCAGGCAGGTGTCGCCGGGACGGCCTCCCACAAAATGGCTTACACGTGAGCCCTGCATCAATAGTATGTTGCACATCGAACACAGGACCCACCAACTGGCAGAGAGCAGAGCACCTGAGATGGAGCCATTCTGAAAACCGTCCACAGTGTGGGATCGTGTCCGGGCAAGGCCCAGGGTCAATGCCAATAAGCAGAAGAGCATCTTGATGTCTGATGGGCGGTGGCCATGCAGCCTCATGTGGAGAGGTCCCCAGCCTGCCAACCACAGTGACACATTTCATGGTGAAGTGTCCCAGCGTCGGCTGGCCGGGTCAGCCCCTCTAGCCCCTTCAGATGGAAGTGGTGGCCTTCTCCCCTAGAATCCCGTCTGAACGGAGAGCCCACTCAGTCTGCCCCACTCACCCACAGCCCCACAGCGCGTCTAGGGGCACGGGACCTTCAGTGCCATGGACACTCTCTACAAATAGAAGCCCCACCCCCGCGGGGTGGGGGAAACCACAGGAAGCAGTTCAAAACCACTTCCAGTGGCCGTTCCCCTGCCCCCAGTAAGCTATGAATAGACGGGGGGCCCCTGCTGGATGAATGGACTGCTTGCCTGGGTCGTAAATCAGAAAGGGACGGTCCCGCATCTGAACAGTCCGCTGTTGACACCGTCCCTCACCCGAGCGGCATCCTATGGGCTCCTGTGGGCTCCCGTAGCCCGGACCCCATCCATGAGCACCAGCCCCACTAGCAGCTACCCACAGGTGGGGTCTCCCAGCCCTTAGGACCCCGAGCCAGAACAAAAGCCTCCAGGTCCCATAAATCGCAGGAAATGAGCACTACTTCTGTGAGCCTCTGCGGTGGTGAATGTCCCACCAGCTGCCCCGCACCACGGCTCCCAACAGACTTCTTTCAGTCCCGCCTCGGACCCTAAGTCCCACCACCCCAGCGGCTCTTATTTTACTTTTCAGCCAACTACACAGGAGGAGAGAACTTACACAGCTGGCCTCACGCAGTGTGGTTATTTCTGTCGTGGGTGTTTTCCGGGCTTTGGCTTTGCCGTGGCACTGACCGGCGACCCGCGGCTTGCCTCACGCTCTGTCCGGGTCACAGCGGCTGTCAGCCCCGCTCTTCATGACAGTGACCGCAGAAACGCCAGCCAGCTGGGATGGCCGCCACCAGCCCGGCACCCATCGGGGGTTCGAGGGGCTCCGCCTGTGAGGGTCCCATGCTCAGGCCCTGCAGACGGCTCACAGGCTTCGTGAGGGCACAGAAACAGCAAGGTGTCCCTGCTCGCTACTGATTTCTGTAGGACAAAGAAACAGAGTAAACCTCTGCAGTAATGTAAAAAACCTCTATAAATAAACATATTAGAATATGTTTATGTAAATAAGCATAAAAGGCAGTAGTGCAATTAACTAGAAGAAAACAAACATTATGAGGACGCTCAGTGGGCTTCCCTGGTCCCGGGGAGGGGCTGGACCTGACGGTTTGTGAGGACCAGAGGTTGGGAACGTCCATCCTGGAGGGGATTCTGGACCCCAGGAGGAGTCTCTTGGGGTCCCTGTAGCTGGAGACACAAGGGGGAAATGAAACAAAGTGGACACCCCCAGGCCGGGCCAGCGTCCCCTGCCTGCTCCAGCTGTTCACATTCTGTTCTCCTGACGTCCTGGGCCTTTGCAGCTCAGACATTCGGGGCCCTTCCATCCACCTGTCAAGCAGCCACTCCCCTGGGGGTGGGAGGGGCCCTCCTCTTTGGCACACGAAGACCCGAGTCCATAGAAATGAGGAGTGAACCTCCATCTGATGCACAAGGGCTTCACCTTGAAGCCTTGACTCACTGCACTTGGAGCAAAGTGAAGCTGGGGACAGACACTTACAGGTCTATTCTGGAAACCGGACCTGAAGCAGGTCCTCAAAACGGCAGGAAAGCATGGGGCTTCCTTCCCTTTCACACCCCCTGTGCACAGCAGGGACCCAGGCATGCCTCAGTTTACTCACAATGAATGCACGTATGTATCGGGACCAAGAGTTAAGTCACAGCTGAAGCCTTGGCCCAAGTTTTGCTCATGACAGCGAGCATTCAGCGACAAATTCAGCCTCTAGTGAAAGAGCAAAGTCTTCCGAGGCTGGACATTAAGCCACCGTCTGTCTTTGCCGAGACCTTTCCTAGCTTGGACCACCTCTAATGATGTCCTTCCAGATATAAGACTGAGCCCATTTCATCTGTACCGTGTGTCGCAGAGGCTGGTATGTGGCCTGGTTTGGGAAGGTCAGATCTGCCCACTGATTCAGAGCGACTGTAGGGACTCTTGTCAGACAGGGGCGGTGGACCATCCTCCACCCACGGTGGCCTCTGCATCGCAGGGAGGTGCAGGTTGTCATCTGGCTGTCACCCACCACATCCACAGTCTCCAGGAGGCTAGAGCCAGAACCAGAGTGCTAGCTGAGGACACGGAAGTAAGAAAGTCTTTCTCCATACTTGCCTGAGATGCTCGTCTTGCTTTCCCGGGCTTTCTGGACCAAGGCTGGTTGACAGGGCTCTAGCTCCAGACAGGGCAGACAGCCCAGCCACCGGAATCCAGCTTCCTCCCAGCATCTCCACATGAAGTGGCTCCATCTGGTAGGATAATGCTGCATAGTTTAAGGCCCACAGACTGGAAGGGGCCACTGCAGGGTGGCTGGGCCACCTGATGGAAGGCAGCCCTAGGACTGGGCACAGGGCTGGGGCAACAGGGAATACGAGGGGAGCCCTGTGCTGGGCTTCTGTTAGCTTCCCAAGAAGGCCAAGGTCAAAACAAAGTCATCTGGGTTGACACCAGCGTGGAATTTCTCTTTCTAATACAACTTCTGTTGTGTATCTAATACATCAGCCTGAGAGAAGAGCATCTGTCCATTTCTGCTTCCCTCATCTTTGGAAAGCTGAGACACTCTCTTATCATTGCATCTCTGCTTCCTTCGCATTCTACTTTTTAACAGATTTTGCTTCTTATACAAAGAGTAGGGACATATTATTTGGGGTGTGAGTATTCATGGCAATTCCAACCATACCTTCTTTGTAGGAGGATGCTTTCTGGAAGCTTCCTTTTGGCTGCCAAGTGACCCTGGAACCCCTCTAATGACTCCGGCTTTCCTTTCTGTTTTGTCTGAATGTAACATTGTCACTCATCTGTAGGATCCGAGGGAACTGTCATCAAATAAAAGAGATGTGCCCAGCACATAGTAGGTACTCAGACACTTTGTTGAATAAATCAGTGAGTTGAAAAGTGGAAAAAGGAATCATTTTGACATCTGTGTCTCCGTGGTAGGCCAGACTCCTGATGATTTAATGTAATTCGGTTTAGTGATTCCGTGTTTTCTAATTATGGACTTATTTCCTGTAATTAATTAATTTAGACTTATTGTTCAGGAAGCTGCAATATATACTCCATTTTTATTTTTTTTCCTCCAAGAAAGGTGTCTGAGTGGTGTGTTTTTAAATATTGGTTTCCCTTCTATTTTATAAATGTCACTCACACGCTTTTTTTAAAAAAAAAATCTTAAGCAGAAATTCCTAAGAAAGCAACCAATTGCCCAAAATGTATTAACTCATCCAAAATAGTATCAGCATGGCCGTCTTTCCAGACGTCTTCCCGCATACCCATAGAAGCAGAAAGCGGAAAAGAGAGATAATGTCATGCGCCCGAGTAACACCATCCATGCTATTTTTAAATTAAACTATATTCGTTTTACTTGAATTTAATTGGAAAGCAGTGTAAAGTAACATGGAGGGAATTGCTGAAATAATCCTTTACATCAGGAGGATAATTTCTAGAAGTCACTCTAAGCTTAGAAGCGAGCCGAGAGGCAGTTCTGTCCGCCACGCCCTTAAGGTGGCGCTGTGTGACCTTCCCGTGGGCAAGGAGGGGCCTGGAGGCCCCCTGACCTCAGGTGTCCTTGCATGTGGGCAGGTTTGAGCGCCGGAAGCTGTGCTCTGCAATAGTGGGGTGCCGCGCATGGAGCCCTGTATTTAGCGTCTGTCTACGTGCATTCTCTTCTGCCCCAAGTGTGCAAAATCCCATATTCAGACGGATCTCAAATTTTCTGCCACCATTTATAACGGTTCTCCATTCTTTTTATTCCTTATAAGTCTCTTGTTTGTAGCTCCATCTCACCCGCTAATTCCCCTGCACCCCAGGGGGGGACTGATGAGCCCAACATCCAGAGTTCTCTCGTGTTGTTTCAGAAAACCCCTGTCTGCCGTCTTCGTACTTGAAAGACCACTTACCTGGACTTTGTAATCTTTGTCCAATTTTCTCACCCTCAGAACATTGGAGAAACCGCTCGGTCATCTCCGCACACGAAAGGCATTTCAGACCAGCCTTCCTTCTCCCCCGCAGGGCCGCATGTCATCCCCAGGAAAGCAGGCAGACCGTGTGGCCTTGTCCGTGGCTTCCTGATGCGTGGCAGTGGGGTGGGGAAGACTCCATGGGCACTTCTGGTGCGCCGGCATTGGGGGGTGCCCTGAACGTGCTCACTGCTTATCCAGCAGCACCCCTGTGCCTGTCCTCGGTGCCTACCCCCTTCTCCCTGCATGCCGGGAGCTGTTCTCCCAGGCTCTCCCTTCCCCTTCCCTGCAACTATCCCACGGCCTTCCTCTGTCCTGCTTGTCACGCTCAGCTACTCCGTTCCTTGCTTCCCAAAGCCGCGCTGGGAGCCGTGCTTTGTGCTTTCCCTGTGTGTCAGACAAAGCAGCTCCCAAGGCCAGACGGCGGGAGGCTCTGGTCCTGGACCGGCCCCCTCCAGCGCCTGGGTTCTCAGGATACACCACCTCCTGCTCAGCTTCAGAAACTCGGATTCTGAAGGAATAGATACTCTTACAGCTTCAATAACAGATTTAAATGTTCCTCCACTCCACAGGTGCGAGTCATATCAGGGGTCCATATTTCATTCCAGACTCCTGTCTGTCCCTGAGCTGGTCCTTTGGTCTTTCTCGGCCCACCTGCCCCTCCCCAACCCCCACTGCTCATTTTTTGTTCTCATGTCCACAACCAGAGATCATCTCTGCCCAAGTTCTCTCTGGGACCGAGCCAGCTGAACCTGGTGGGACCAAAGCCTTGTTCTATCAGATTTTGAAGATTGGAAGTCAGTGAAAGCAGCTCACACATACAGGGTAGTTTTTCATTACAGAAAAATGAATTGCCCCTACATTTTAGATTTCTAGATAATATGTGTGTCCAGTGCCCCCACAAAGAGCCTGTATCTGTAAGAATAGAAGATGCAGTCCCTAGCTAGTGTAGTGGGTATCTCTAGGGGTTTCTTCCTGAATCTCTGCTCTACAAACAGACCTTCCTCTCATCTACTGGCTTAGAAATGCAAGATTCACCCAGTCAGTACAAACGATTTGGCTCCCTGGCTATGCCATGTCTCCCCAAAGTTTTCTGATGGGGTATACAAAGCCACTATCAAAAAAAGACGGAAGCCATGAGATATAAATGCAGTTCCAGTCACACTGCCTCTGTGCTAAGCCCCAACACGGCAATCCTAATCCTGCCCCAGGACCTTGGCACTTGCTGCCCCCCCCACCTTAAATACTCTTTCCATCAGATATCCACATAGTTCACTCCCTCACTTTTGGATGACTTACAAAATGTTATCAGAGAGCTTCTCTGACCCATCCATTTAAGACTGCACACATGCACACACATACATTCACACATGCATACAACCAAATACATGCACATGCACACACTCACATGCTACTCCTGCATGTTTACCGTCCTTTGTTTTCGGCCACAGTAACCAACACCCCAGGAATGTGTGCGATGCTGCCGTGTATCCCTTGAGCTCCACCCAGCCTCCAGCACTTGGTCAAATGCAAGACCACTTGTGGAATGGATACATGCATGCCTGACCACGTTGGCAGACAACCTCGGGAGCCTGGGTTTATGAGCGTGTGTGGGCTCTGAGTCAGGCATGGGGGAGTAGATTCAAATCCCGCTCGCTCACTTACTGACTGTGCATGAACCTGGGGGCATTGCCCTATGTCTCTGAGCCGCACAGGTGCAAACAGGGGCGCTCAGGGACCCCACCAGGTTGTTGTGAGCACAGAAACAGATGGCGCTGACATGGGGCTCGGCACAGAGCAGACAGGCTGCCCACACTGACCGCAATCCGCCTGGTGGGCAGCAGCGCTGCATGGGTCGGGTGCACGGCTGTGGATGTCTGCACCCCCCACTGGCTCCAGTGACCGGCGTGGCTTAGTGCATTCTGCTGGATTAATGAAGAGGCAGCCCCCATTCTGCTCTCTCAGCCCGTGGCATCTGCGGGGACAGGGGCTCTCAGCTTTGGTGCCACCAATTCTCAAGCCTCTGCTCAAGCAGCAAGCTCAACCCCGCCCTGAAGGAGAGAAGGAAAAGAATGACGGATTGACCTCTCTTTCCTGCTTTGCAACCTCAGTAAAGCATTTCCTTCCCTACCGCCATCCAGGAAGGGGAGAACAGCCTCGTTCAGTCTGAGCTCCCCCTCCCCATGCAGGGGCTGGGAGTGGGGTGGCATGGCCCACTTGCAGGGCTTCAGGCTCAGGGGCCAGGCTCCCTCCCAGGAGGGCGGGGGCCCAAGAGGCCACCACTCTTCACATGGGGCTGGACACAGATGCCCTGGGACTCAGGGATGGGGCCACTAGATCAAATAGGAATAATTGTTAGTATAAGTACGTACCATGCAGTATTTGAACTTCAGATAAACAGCAAGGAATTTTTTAGTGTACAAGTATGTCGCATGCCATATTTGAATTTCAGATAAAAATGAATAACTTTGAGGGGCGCCTGGGTGGCTCAGTGGGTTAAGCATCCAACTCTTGATTTCGGCTCAGATCATGATCTCAGGGTTGTGAGATCGAGCCCCGCGTTGGGCTCCACGCTCAGCGGGGCGTCTGCTTCCGATTCTTTTCCCTCCTCCCCCTCCCCTTCTGCTCCTGCCCCCCCTCTCGAGCTCCCCCTCTAAAATGAAATAAATAAAAAATAAATATTTTTTTAAGATTTTATTTCTTTGAGAGAGAGAGATAGCAAGAGAGAGCACGAGTGGAGAGGAGAGGGAGAAGCAGGCTCCCCGCTGAGCAGGGAGCCCGATGCGGGGCTCGATCCCAGGACCCTGGGATTGTGACCTAGGCCGAAGGCAGTGGCTTAACCGACTCAGCCTCCTAGGCACCCCCCAAAATAAATATATTTTTAAAAAGATTCGTTGTTGTGGGTTGAGTAGTGTCCACCTGGACCCTCAGAATGACTTTATTTGGAAATAGGATCTTTGCAAATGTAATTAGCTAGGTTAGGATGAGGTTATATTGGATGAGGGGAGGCTGTAAATCCAGGGACCGGTGTCCCTATAAGAGCAACACGTGAAGACACAGAGAACACCGGGGCCATACACGGGAACATGGGGGCAGACCGGAGCCATGTGTCTGCAAGCCGAGGAACTCACAGGGACGCTGGGAGCCCTGCGATCCGGGCGAGGCAGGAAAGACCCTCCCCTAGAGCTTCCAGAGGAAACAGAGCCCTGCCAACACCTTGATCCTGATTTGTGGCCCCCAGAGCTGTGAGAGAATAGATTTCTCTTGTTTTAAGCTCCCAGTTTGTGATGCTCTGTTCTGACAGCACCAGGAAACAAGGACTCCTGGTTATCTTGAAATCCCCACTGAACTGCACATCTCGTATTTTTATTTGCGAAGTCTGACAACCTACTCAAGAATCACTCGGAGGAGCCGTGGAAACGGCCAGGTCAGTTTCCCGGATCTGCCGGAGCGCTCTTGCCCACGGGTGCCGTGGCCACGGCATCCGCTCAGAGGCTGCTGGGCGCCTGGCGAGCTGTCCTGTCTCCGTCCCCTCCACCACCGCCTGCACCGCCACCATCACCTCCCCTCCCCTTGGTTAGACTACGGCGGGGCCGTCTGCCCCGTGCTCGACCAGCCACGGCTTCTTGTGCAGACACTTACCTGGCTCCGGAGGACTGACCTCACCGCACCACTGCCCTCCCCTCCCAGAAGCTAAAGCCACCCAACTTAACATTTCTCACAAACCCTAACGCAAATAAAAATACGAGATGTCCAGTTTAGTGGGGAGCGGGAGGGGACAGATGCAGTTGGATTTATCAGACTGAGGAATGCGATAAGACAGATGAATCAGGAGACTTTCCCTGACACCCATGTCACGGACAGAATACCCATCCAGCTACTGAAGAACATGCCACAGTGACTTTTGCTTCTGGTCCCCCCTCGAGGAGTAAAATGCAAGCTTCCTCTTGCCAGTCGTCCAAAGGGTGGTTGCTGCCACTCGCAGAGGACTTCTTGGCGTGTCCAAGGCCCTGCCGCGGAGACCAGACACGGCTGCAGAGGGTAAGGAGTGCCCCGCACTGAGCTCAGCCGGCAGCTGGATAAATGTGCAGACGTCCGTGGTCGGTCTGCCCCGGGGAGGGCTTTCTCATATCTAATTGCCCGGCGATTATGGGACCACCCACCATCCTCAATTACCCTCCATTTGCTAAGCCCTGGCCTCGGAGCGCACTGTGATAGATTCAAAAGGAGGAATGTGCCGGTCTGGAACAGGATTCCTGGCGTCTCGTCTCTTCTAGACCTCCGTGAGGGCCTGGCCGGCTGCAGCCACCCCACCCCCAGCCCCGTCCGTCGCCTGGTTCCACAGCTCCAAGTGACCAGGCAGACGCCATCAGCACCATGGCCTCGGCCCCAGGAAGCTTACCGGCTTTCCCGCGGCATCGGCGCCCCAAAGTAGAGATGCCAGGGGGTCCACTGTGCCTTCCTGGGATGGCCCCAAACTGGCAGAAGCCAAATTCAAGTTCATCCCTTGGAAATGGTAAACAATTGTCACACATCCCAACAGGGCATGCCCCTCCCCAGGCAGCAGAGAGCAGGGGGCTCCACGTGCTCACGAGAGGAGATGCTGATGGCGTTGTGAAAACAAGCTGGGGACTGATGTGTAGACGTGCTGGTTAATCTTACCTGTGAAGCCACCCAGGCTTGGACGCCCAGACCCCTGGTGAAACGGGCATGTTCTGGGCATGTCTGGAAGAGACCAGCATTTGCGTCGGTGCGTGGAGTAAAGCAGAGGGCCCCCCAGTGCCTCGGGTATCACCCGATCTGCTGAGACCCAAGGAGGATGGAGAGTTGGAGGAAGGGGGAATGTGTCTTCTCTAAGCTGGGATGTCCATCTCCTGCCTTCCTTCAGACACCGGCATTCCTGGTTCTCGGGCTTTCAGATTCAGATGGGGACTCACACCGGAGGCTCCCCTGATTTGCTGGGCATGTGTACAACTCTAAGGCTGAACAGGAACCTTCTGTGATCCTAAATCATCCCTAAATCCTGTTGGATGTACCACCTTATTTCTAATCTGGGGCCAACAGACTTTAATGATGTCCGAGACGAGAGCACAAACCCTTCCCAGGGAACGATACCACAAGTGCTCCATCCTCAGCCCTTTGCAGAGAGGTGTCCTGGCACGTCGGAAGCTCGTACACGGCTGAGGCCCCCTTAGCGGTTCTCGAGCAGGGGGATTCAGCTCCCACCCACCCGGCCTGGAGTCCTGACCACCGCACCCTCTGCACGTGAGCAGTGACACGGAAGGTGTTCCCAAAGGCGGAGGGTCGTCGAAGGGCTGTGGTTTGCACAGTGTCAAGCTCCCAAACACCAGAAGAGCTGGTGAAGCCAGATCCTGAAATCTCCTCCACCAGGAACAGCAAGTCACCTCCCAGACAGGTGTGGAGGGTACCCTGGTCTTCCGGCACCGTGCTGGTGCTCACAGCTGTCAGAGTTGTGGCCTGGACTTGAATCTGTGCCCACTTTGGAGAAAAGCTCAGATCTGTTGATTTAAAAAATCATCATCATCATCATCATCTTCCCCATTGATCTAATCTCCAGAGGAAGTTGGGAAGAGCGTTTTCAAAGCTGCCCATGTGGGTGGAGCTCACTGAGAGTGGTTTTCCTTGAAGGGCTCTGACTTTCGGTTTTTGAAGCTGTCAAGAGGCTTCCCCTTTGTGCTTTAACAGCAACAGACTCAGCTGCTGAGACTTAGCCCAGAATGGGATGTGTGCCTCACTCATTGAGAGACAAGAGTGAACCCCATGAGGATGATGGGTCCCTAAGGCACCCGTGGATTTTGCAGACTCCTGTTTTCCCCTTGAGTCTTCTGTCAAGTTCATTGGCTGGGTTTCTTCGACCTTTCCACGAAGTTTTTTGCACAAGCTCAGCAGGTGCCTCCAGGCCCAGGACAGCTGTGCATGCCGCAGAGACAGACCACACTCCCGGCCCTGCTCTGTGCATCCATGGGGCCACCGGCCTTATTCTTCAGCAGAGCTAATCGGGACCTGCAGGAGGCTCGCAGGAAGGTGGTGCCTCCAGAAACAAGAGGCTTTTGAAGCATAAGGTGAACGAGCCTGGCTGTGGTTTACATTCTTTACCTTAATTTTAACAACAGTTTCAACCCCCTTGAAAATTGCTCCTCTGGAATAATAAACAGAGGGCACATTGAGTCGTGGGCTGATCTGCAGTGCCGGTCATGGATGGGGATATCCCAGCTGAGCTTTGGAGGCCTCACGGTAGCTGGGCTAAGGTTCGTGTGCCTGAGGGGGGCACCCCACTCCACCAGCCCCCATTTTGGGAGGTGCGGTGGGATTGGTGTGGCAACATGAGGTTTTGGGTTACACATGAGCAAGTGAAATCATACATAATTAATAGAGGTAGAGAGTTACAGAGGAAAGGGGGGCCCGTGTTTGCCTGTCTGCCCATCACTCCTCATGCCAGCCTGGGTGCCTTGCAGGCTCATTCATCTCTGGTTAGAGATCTAAAGTTAGTGGAGGGCCCATGGGCAAGAGGGAGACATGAGATCTTGGCCCTGAGAAATGGAGTGACCGTGGGGTATTTATTAAGCGCCTACTATGTGCTGGGCTCTGTTCTAGGCACTGAACAGACATTCGAAGGAAACACGCCCGTTAGAGCCTTTCCACCCGAAATGTGGTCCAGCAGCCTCAGCATCCTCTGGGAGGGGGCTAGACTGGCAGAGTCCCAGGCCCGCCCCCGGTGGGCCGGCCCACGACCCGGGTTTGAGGACCACTGTTCTAGAAAATGAAAGGAAGAAGCAGAACAAAAAACAAACAAACAAACAAAAAAATGAAAGGAAGAAGCAGAACAAAATCCTCTCTTTCCTATGAGACCAAGACTCCCCCGAGGACGTGATCTCTGCCCGTCTGGCTCACCGCTGTGTCTTCCGCACATAACGTGCGTGGGGCCTGGAACCTAGTAGGTCTTAACAGACACTTGGTGGCTGAAAGCTGTGGCCCAGGTCCTCAGTTGAAACGGACAGTTTCTCAGTGGGTGGGTCACACCCCAGGAGCCTCCAGCAGCCAGGCCAGATCTGAACCTGCGACCTAGCGGAATATTCCACCACCCACATCCGCCCGCCTCCCTTGCCAGTAAAAGCCAGTTTGTAAAATTACCCCACCGCCAGGCAGACAAGCAGAGGGATTGTTGGCGGCCCCTGTGCACAAACACAGCTTGAAATACCTGCTTCTCAAGGATCCGGGAAGGGCAGTCTCCCCACGGTAGGCTGCGTCTCCCCCCGCCCACACTGCCCCCCCCCCCAATGGAGGTTTCTAAATAAGCGGCTGGCCCACGGCGGCCGGGAAAGCAGAGGCATTTCTTCTCTTTGGGCGTGAGGCTCCTGCTGCCCAAGGAGCATCCTGACCCTTCGGAAAAGGGTTTCTGGCAGAGTCGTTAGGCTTCGCACTAGACACACACTGAAAACATTGGTCTCGGTGTGGGACAGGCACTGTCCCCTTCACAGGGAGCCTCGTCTCCTCGTTATGAACCGGAAGGGGTGACAGTACCCGGGTTAGGGGCTGCACGGACGACCCAGGGAGGACCTGGACAGGGAACACCGAGCTCGGTGTCCAGCACACGCACCTGCTTGTCACGCGCTCACCACCAGCATGTCTACTGCCCTGCTCCCACACACACCCGTCAGGCGGCAGCCACAGTAACCCCCATTTCCAGGGGAGGCTCGGAGAAGGAATGAACTTGTCCAGAGACACACAGCTTTCAGACTGATGGAATCAAAGCCTAGCCTCCTGGAATCAAAGCCTAGCCTCCTGGGCACTCTGACTCTATCTGACCAGGCTGATGGAATCAAAGCCTAGCCTCCTGGGCACTCTGACTCTATCTGACCAGACCCTTCATCTCCAGCACACCACTTACTGGAGGTACAAGCTTCATGAGGATCCAATGAAGGGGTGGCTGCTGTGTCCCGCCTGGCCCTTATTCAGGCTCAGGGGATGTGAACACTTACCGTACCGCGCCCAGGACAGGGTCTCTCAAACCACTGAACCTCAGGACTCTGCCCTCTTAAAACTTGTTGAGGATCCCAAAGAATTTGCTTATGTGGCTTCTATCTATTGGTATTTACAGAATCTGACATTAAAACTGGTAAAATTTTAAAATATTGCATCCATTGGGGCGCCTGGTTGGCTGAGTCGGATAAGCATCTGACTTTGGCTCAGGTCATGATCTCAGGGTCCTGGGATCGAGCCCCACGTCAGGCTCTGCCCTCAGCCCCTCCCGTCTCTTGTACACGCACACGAGCATGCTCTCTCTCAAATAAATAAAATCTTTAAAAAGTAAAATAAAATATGGAATCCATTAAGTCATAATCAAGAACAAAAGTAAACCTGTGATATTTGTGAATATTAACATAAGTAACATATTTTAGAAAAGTAATTAGATTTTGCAAAATAAAAAGTAGTGAGAGGATTCACATTATTTCACATTTTTCAAATCCATTTACTGTCTGGCTTAGTAGGAAATTGTTGGATTCTCTCATCTGCTACAACGTTCGAAAAGTGACATTTGCTAATATTACCACTGATCTCATCAGAAAAATCTTCTGAGTACTGAGAAGAGGTCAAGCTCACCATGACAGATACAAGTTTTCCAAAATTCTAATTCTTGCTTAAAAGTTTGAATTTTTCCTAAAAGTAACAGGCTCACTGTTCTTTCTCAAGAAAAATGTCTAAGGATGCTGGTTTGAATGACCATAGTCTGTCTCTCTGTCAATCGCTCTCTTCGTAAAGTGTTCCATGAAAGAAGTAGGTGGTTCAGCTCGTAACTTGATGGCTCAAGTGCTTTTCCTCCAAATCCCAGACACTGGGTGTGGCTGTCAGGGATCGAATGGCAGGTGACGGGCCCTCAGTGTAGCTCCCATTTCATCAAACTGAATATTAAGAAGACATATACTTGAGGGTCAAGACTGAGCAATATGAACAATCTCGCCACCTCACCGAGGACATTCCTAAGTGAAGCACTTGTTGCAGCCACACGGCAGTGGAAAAAGGGGCCCCCTGGGAAGTGCACTCTGGTACCACTGCCTTGATCCACACGGAGCCCCTAGCACTTTGCCCACCCTTGATTCTGAACAATCGGTGCAAATATCAACACTAGACAAGGCGAGTAACATGTTAGTATTATGAAGATGGTGTGACCTCACAGATCCCCTCAAGGTGTCCTCACAATCCCCAGGGCCCAAGTGCATGATGGCAGAACCAGGTTATAAGTTCCAGAATCGGGTTGATGTCTGTTTTCTTCGACTCTGTGTTTAATGAAGAATGGGGGAAGGAAGGCAGGCTGGAATGCAATAGAATGGGATATTGTAAGACAATAGAGTGACCTCAGATTTAAGTCCCAGACCAGCCCCAAGACCCCAGAAACCCTTCCATCTGGGGGCAGTGTGGGAGGGGGTCGCTGTGGCCTCCGAATGGGCTCTGGTCTCTGCAGGCATCTGTGTGCCTGTTCCTTTGACACGGAATCTCAAGGGGATTCCAGAACTATCCAGAACATGTAATATCCTCCCCTTGAATTTAGATGTCAACATTGCTGTGATTTGACTGTCAGCTCCTACGTCAGTCCTGCTCTGACCAGGAAAACAGCATCCTTCAGAGGCACCCGAAGCGGGCGTTGGGGGCAGCTGGGTTTACAGAACGCAGGGAGGGTTTGAGGGAGCCAACAAAGAACCAGGGAGAGCAGGGAGTCATAGCCAGCTGGGTCGGACAGGGCAAGGGGAGAGAGCTGGGGAGAGCTACCACGAGGCATCCCGGCCGCCCCTGCTCCCCGTGCCAGGCTGCTTCTGGTGTGTCCTGCTGGCCAATCCCAGCAGGAACTGGGAAGCAGGAAGTCCACACAGGGCAGCCTCCCAGGGCACAGAGTGGCGTCAGGAACGGGTCTGGAGGGATAACTAGAGAGCAGCCAGCACAGCTTCCCGCTAATGTGGTCAGAGTACAGCACACTGTCATCTCAGTCTTCAGGGGCTCCTGGTGACCAGCCTGCCATCTCTCAGCCCTACGTGCCACCCGGCCCGAGCATGGCAGCGGGCTCTGCGGGCCTCTTGCTGCTAGCAGGCTCCTCCAGCCCTTTCACCCAAGCCGGTCCCCTGGCCCTCCCTCGGACCCCTCGTGGACATCCCGGTGGTGTGCTATTGGCCTCTCCTTATTGTGCCATGACTCACTATTATCAGCCCGTCACGATGTACCAAGCATGGTACCAGCTAACTGCCCTGTGTGGGAGCTCCTGTTATCTCTCCATCTTGTGCACAGGGAAATCAGGGATCTGAGGGGTAAAGCAGGCAGACTTAGGAACTGCAATGGACAGCTGGGCCAAGAGAAGCAAACCCACGCGGCCAAGGCCACTTGCCAGTGCCTTGTCCAGCGTGGCGGAGGCTGAAGGACACTGCGCCGTCTACAGAGCCCCAGATTCCAGTTCCAACCTTGGGCGACTCGCTGTATGTGTATCTCAGTCTCCTGGTGTGTAAGATGGGGAGCCCTTCTAGGTAGTGCTAAGACTTCTTCCAGCCCAAGCAGTACCCAGGCCCAGTGGGGGTTGTGGACGCCCCGGCCTTTGCCTTCTAGATTTGCACATGCCCCCAGAACCACATCCGTGCTGTCAGATTTTGTGAACAAACAATTCAATTCTCATTGGCCCCATACACTTGTTGGGATCAGCAGATGTAAAATTCTGACATCGCACTTAGAAAACTTCCTCCATCTGGATTTCTGCAACCCACAGGGAATCATTTGCCAAACACATGTTTTATAAAATATGGACCCACTTCACTGTGCCTTGAGGAGCTGATAAAATCCACCTTTTCCCCGATCATGTGAATTCTGCCGTACGTGCTTTCCGTCTGGGAAGCGATGCAAGGCCACATGGAGTGAAGAGAGGCCCTCGCTTCCAGGCACCATGTGGGTAGTGCTTGTGCTGGGGGGAAAGGCAGAGAACACACGAGGCCACGCTTTACTAAAAATAGAGACGTGTAACATGTGGTGTTCATAGGACGCACAACGGGGTCAGTGGTATAATGGAAAATAATTCATTTCTAACTTCAGGGCCAAGTGGCGCTGTCGGGAGGAGTGTGTACACGTGTGTCCCCTGCTCACGCTCTGGAGAACGTTCGAGGGAATTAGGGACAGCTGACACTGGTGTGGCTAATGAGTTTAGGAAGGCTTTTCAGGGAGCAGAGTAATGACAGGCGTAAACACTATTGCACAACTGCTCCACACAAAGGGTTAAAATGCCAACTTCCTCGGAAACGCAACTTGTTGGGAAAAAAAAAACTAATTTTCTAAACTCATGGTAAAATACACATGACATAAAATCTGCTTTAACCATGTTTTGGTGTCTGGTTCTGTGGCATCGAGCATATCCATGCTGTGCGACATCACCGCCCAGGACCTGTCCAGAGCTTTCCCACCCTCCCGAGCTGGAGCTGCCCCGTTGCACACTGAGTCCCCTCCCCCCACCCCCACCAGCTGCTTCCCGCCTCTGGGATCTGACTGCTCTAGGAGCTTCGTGTCAAGGGCATCATAGGGGGTTGGTCTTTTTGCGACTGGCTTTTTTCCCTGAGCATCCCCTCTTCCAGGTACCCCCATGCTGTAGGGCATGCCAGTACCATCCATTCTTTCTTGAGGCCCAATCTGTCGTGTGGGTGGACGTCATTTTGTGTATCCATCATCTGCCCCTGGACCCCACCGCTGGGCTGTTGTGAGCGATGCCGCTGTGAACAACTTTGAACAGTAGGTGCTCCTAGGCTGGTCGGGTAATTACTAGCTTACTAAACTGCATGGCACAGTGACCTCAATTTCAAGGGAGGAATCAAGGTAAAAAGGAAATCTCATGGCCTTTGAAGCCAAAACAGACCTGGTTTCAAATGCTTGACTAGCGTGCTACGATTCCAAGCCTCACTTGCTCGTCTATGAAATGGGAACTGTTGTGGGGACCACAGGTTGCTGCCCCAGCATCCACACCCTCCTGGTTCCTGAGAGAACCCGGCGGTTTTCAGCGTTTTCCCCCGCTCCCAGGGGACCTGCGGGAGCTGAGAACACCCATGGATCCCCCCACCCCCGTGGAGCCCAAGGGGTCATGTGGCACAGCGAGCTCCTCCCCCTTGCCAATGATTTGTTAGGGGACCCAGGCTTCAGCCAATCAGGTCCTGGCGGCCCCCTGGCAACTGTTGCTAGGTTGAGGCAGGCTGTACCTGAGTGGCTCAGTCAGGCATTGGAAGGACTGGTTGTGGGGAAAGAGGGGGTCCCTTCTGCCTGGTGCTGCTGACAGCCATCCTGCCACCACCAGGGCAGCTGGCGCGGGGGCAGAGCCCAGGCCAGAGGAAGGCAGAGAGACAGAGCTGGAGTGCCGTTTACACCCCTGCCCGCGTGCACGCGCGTGCACACACACACACCTCGTCCCACTCAGGGACACACACACACACACCTCGTCACACTCAGGGACACACACACAGACCTCATCACACTCACTGACACAGACATGCACACACACAGACCTCATCACACTCACGGACACACAGACATGCACACACACGCACCTTGTCACACTCAGGGACACACACACAGACCTCATCCCACTCAGGGACACACACACACACACAGACCTCATCACACTCACCGACAGAGACATGCACACACACACACCTCGTCACACTCGCTGACACAGACATGCACACACACACAGACCTCGTCACACTCACAGACACACAGACATGCACACACACACCTCGTCACACTCATGGACACACAGACATGCACATACACACACCTTGTCACACTCAGGGACACACACACACACACAGACCTCGTCCCACTCAGGGACACACACACACACAGACCTAGTCACACTCACCGACAGAGACATACACACACACACCTCGTCACACTCGCCGACACAGACATGCACACACACACAGACCTCATCATACTCACGGACACACAGACATGCACACACACACACAGACTTCGTCACACTCACCAACAGAGACATGCACACACACACACAGACCTCGTCACACTCACCAACACAGACATGCACACAAACACACACACCTCATCACACTCACCAACACAGACATACACACACAGACCTCATCACACTCAGGGGCACACACACACAGACCTCGTCACACTCACCAACACACACACATACACACACACACAGACCTAGTCACACTCACAGACACACAGACATGCACACACACGCACAGACCTCGTCACACTCGGGCACACACACACAGACCTCGTCACACTCACCAACACACACACATACACACACAGACCTAGTCACACTCACGGACACACAGACATGCACACACATGCACAGACCTCGTCACACTCAGGGACACACAGACATGCACACACACACAGACCTTGTCACATGGACACACAGACATACACACACACACCTCATCATACACACCGACACAGACAGGCACACACAGACCTCATCACACTCAGGGACACACAGACCTCATCACACTCACCAACACACAGACATACACACACACAGACCTCGTCACACTCAGGGACACACACACACAACCTTGTCACACTCAGGGACACACAGACATGCACACATACACACACACAGACCTCGTCACATGGACACACAGACATGCACACACACAATGAGGCCTCGTCACACTCAAAGACACACAGACCTCGTCACACCAACACACACACACAAACACACACACAGACCTAGTCACACTCACGGACACACAGACATGCACACACACGCACAGACCTCGTCACACTCAGGGACACACACACACGACCTCGTCACACTCACGGACACACAGACATGCACACACTCAGTGTATCTATGGACTTTGAATCAGAATGTTAAAATAAAACAGATCCCTTTATATAACAGTGATCTTACCTGATATTTAACAGGTGATGAGATAAAGCCCCAGAGAACTGAATTTACTTGCCCCAGGTCCAGGAGGAGGGCTGTACAAAGTCAAGACCACCATTCAAATGCCCTGAAACTAACTCGGCTGCCCCTGCATTATGCTGTGTTCACACACAAGGGGTGCACACTGCCCCCAACACACGCGCACACAGACACACTCAGTTGGGCTCAGAAGCATCATCCCCTGTACCAGCAGATCTCAGTGGTGATTCACAGATCTGTGTCAGGACGGCTCAGTGGCCAGGCTTTCGAATATTGCTTGATACAGAAATGTATTACAGAAAGAGAAGCCTGTACACAACACTTTCTGTCCTCGGTATTACTCCTGATTCTGAAATAAGACATTAGAAGTGGGCCCAGACTGAGAAGTAACACAGTGCCGGGGGGGTGCAGAGAATGCGGGCAGGTGGGTCGGTGAGGATGGAGCTTCGCCCACTCTCAGTGGAGTGAGCCTTCTAGGGCCACGGGGGAAACCTGAGTGGCATCTGCAAATCAGCCGACGGGGCCGTGTGCCACATCCTGACCATTGTGTCACAGCTCCGTAGGCGAACCCCTTGTTCGGGAAACATACACGGTAGCATTCAGTGGTAGAGGTGGATCTTGTCTGTGACCTTCTGTGCACGTGTCTCTGTGCAGTGTGGCCGGGGTGGGGGGTGGTGGTCAAGATTCACATGTGGGGAATCGAAGTGGAGGGTATCTTGAGAATTTTTGTGCTCCTCTTCTGTAAGTCTGAAGCCACGTCCAAAACAGAGGGTATGTGCTCTTAAGGGACACCTGTGGAGAAAACAGACCACAAACTCAGGAAGGGGAATGAGGTGGGAAGGCGTGGCGGGGCTGGTCCACGGCCGGCCTCCCGGCTTCAATCAGAGCCCGCGAGTCCAGGAGCGCACCTGCAGCACCGTCCCCGCGACACCGTCCGCTGTGGAAGCCCCCAGGCCCGCACTAAGTGTCCTGCTAGAAAGCGTGAGGCGCCCCTCCCGCCACATCAGCAGTGCTAGTGGCCGTGGGCCAGGAATAGTTGGGATGCCCTGCACATGCTGACAGATCGGAGAACATGTACATGTGAAGTGTGTGTCAGTCGGATGTCATGACACAGGCAGAGACGTAGGGCACACACGCAAGAGTACAACGGGGTCCCATGGTTGATCTTTAAATCAAGATTTCATGGCTTATACACCGTGGTCGCGGCTGAAATATTCCTCACGTGTAGCCTCCCCCCACATTTCACATAAAACACATGATATCGTGCAATTTTAGCCGACTACCTATAAGATACACCAACATGATCTCGAAGGTAACCTGGGGGTCGCCACCAGCAGAGCCCGCTTGCACTGAGCATGTCCTCAGGGCCAGGTGCTGTGCTGAGTACTATTACCTCCCTGCAGAGGGGGACCCCTGGGGCACGGGGAGCACCCCCAGCCACCCCCCCCTCAGCTCACTCTGGGATGCACCGCAGAACCAGGATAGAAGCGTCCTTTGACTCTAGAGGCTGTGACCTCAACGTGACGTGGTTATCACCGCCTCAGCCTGTCACATGGCTCTCACCATTAGTTTCCGTCTCCACTGCACTTGGCACTGAGTGCAACCCAGTTAGATGCAACCTCAGATCCCTTTGTTCTGTTCTCCCGTGGTGATGGGCCTTGGCATCTGGACGGTCCAGTTCCACCACTTGCAAAGCCATCTTAGCTGCAAGGAGCCACCAGGAGCCGGAACGACCGCTTCTGTCAGTCTTCCCCTTTGCCCAAAGCCATAGAAGCAAGACCTCGGGTGGGGAGGGACAACACATCCGCTCGAAATACATGGGCGGCTGGCACATCAGACTCAAGCACGGCGCTTTTAGATAAGGGGCAACATAAAACCGCCTGTTGGCCAGATTCCAAAATGACTGTCAAATTCACATGGTAATCAGCATTGTCATTTCTCTGCTGAGCTTCACTCTTGGAGGTTTAAAAAATAAGAATGCCAGTTGAGGTATGCTTGGGAACCAAAGAAAGAACACAGTGCTTTTCCACATTGTCAAACGCCAACACCCTCTCTCACGCGAGCATGGCCTGCTGAGCGCAGAGCCCGGCTCTCTGCGCTGTCGCTGGTGGGTCCTGTGGCTGCCCGGAAGGACACTCTGTCTCCCTGCCCTTGTCCCTGGCCACGCGGGCCCATGCTCCCAGACCCAAACCAAGGTCACTTCCTCCCTGCAGGCTCCCTCCCGCGTGCAGACAGCGCTGTCCATGGTGACCGCGGTGCCAGGCGAGCAATGCGTTGGATGATTTCCCCGCCTCCTGCCGTCTCCGCTGCACCCCTTGCCTGCTGGCACCCTGTGGGTAGACGCGGGTAATGTGGAGGATGGGCCTGCTCTTTGTTTCCTGATCACCCACGCATTTTGTACTTCTGCCAAAAATAAAAGTGGGCAATATTATACAGACATTTGGCAACTACATGTCACCTCGCTTGCAAGCTCCGATAGATGTGAAGTGGATCCGGGCTGGACTGGGCTGCGAGAATGGTGGGCGGCCCGGGGGTCTGCAGGGATGGCAGACGGCAGCCATGGTGTCTTGCTCTTCACACCTGTTTCTCTGCAGCGAGGACGGCAATCCCACCTTTAAACTCCTGTTCCCGACCTCCCGCACCCCCACTTGCCCAGACCTGGGGTGATTTAAGCCACTGCCTCTCCAAGGGCAACCTGCATAAAAATTACCCAGGGGTCTGGCTGCCATGGAGTTTCCGAGTCAGTGAGGCTCTGCAATTCTAACCAGCTCCCAGGGGGTGTCTGAGGACCACGTGTTAGGTAGCAAGATTTTAAAGTAAATGAATAAAGTAAGAGGCCAATACCTTCTAATGGTAAAAGTGATCTGTCTGCCCCTGGACTCTAAAAACTGGAGGCGGCGGAGGGCCAGTCACTGTCCCCCTGACAGTCCACCTGGTACATCTCTCTCCCTCTAGGGTTCTGCTCACGTCATGCTCTGACCCACCTGCGGCCTTGCTCTCTGGGGCTGGATGCCTCTGCTCAGCCCTCCCGGTCACCCTTTTGTCCTCTTCTCCTTCCTGTCTTCCTGGGAGCAGGTCCCACAGACTCTGTTGGTGGCCCCTGCACTCTGGCCTCAGGCTGAGGTCGGCCAGTGGGGACACCAGTGGGACATGGGAGATAGGGAGGCACAGGGTGCACCTGTCTTCTGGAGTACCCGGCACCTGGGAGAGCCCGAGGAAGGAGAGAAGTTGCTGTTATTATAACTCTTTGTTCCTTTTATTTAATTTTCCTTATTTTTATTGTATTTTACGTCTTATTTTTACTAGACCTGGTAAGCTCTAGCTCAGGTGTCTCCTCCAAGAAGCCATCTTGGATTACCTGAACCTTCATTCATATCCTCATCCTTTAAACTCACCGGACAAATAACTTAGCTCCTTATTGGGAGCCATCTTCTCTCTTTCTGTCCAGTCGCTCCTGAGGGTCAGTCTGGAAACCTCAGTTCCCTCTCTGGGTCGGGACGCCTCCCATCTCCCTCTGCGCCCAGCACTACCCGGACCCCACTGTGCCCATGTGACAAAACGCATCTGCAACTGACAAAGCAGCGAAATAATCTGGGCACGATCCATCCTTCCGTGTGTGTTCCCTCTCAGTAATTAGCGAGTACTTGGGGAAATGTCTGAAAACAACAGAACGTTTAAAAACTGAGATATCCCGTACATACCACACAGTTCACCCACTGGAAGTGTATGGTCCAGTGGCGTTGAGGACGCTCACAGAGCCAGGCAGCCGTCCCCACAACTCACTTCAGAGCGTTTCTGGCGTCTCCAAAGGAAAGCCCGCACCTGCTGGTGGCCATCCTGACCCCGCGCTTTGCTTCCCGGGATCAATTTAAGACGCGAAGCAGGAAAATTACATCACCCATGTAAATCTCCGAAGACACGGTTCTGTTTGCCTTGCCTGCAGTTCTGATGACGCTGCTCGCTGGCTGTGTTTCAGGAGAACTGAATTTGGAGGTCATGAAAACGCACCTGGGTCTCCGAGCACATTCGAGTGCACCTGCCTCCTGGCACACCTGAGTTCAGAAGCCTGGGCCTTCCACTAGAGGGCGGGCATCACAGGTGCCTGCTGCTCGCCCGGGCCCCTCCCAGGTGTTCTCACCTCACCCCTGGCCAAGGGAAGAGCTGGTTCCCGCCGGTCTGGGGTCGGGCCAGAGCTCGCTCTGCCTCCCTTGTTTAACCCGGCTGGGGAAGGGAGCTTTCGTTTTCGAGCCAATTGCAGACTTGACGAATTCGAAAGGTGAGGTGTGGGCACAAAGAAAACACTGTGCGCAGGGGGGTGGCTGGTGACCATCATAATGCTGCCATTGATTGAATATTTGCAGTGGGCGTGGCATGGCACTAAGAGCATTACATGCATGTCTGATTCAATCCCCACGACGCCCTGCTGAGATGGACCTTCTTCTTTTGCCCACTTTACTGATAAGGAAGCTTACAGAAGCTGATTTAATAACTTGCCCAGATGATCTGTCCTGATCTTAGGACCGATACCATGATCTGTTTGGACGGAGGGAGAGGCGAGTCTGAACTGAGTGACCTCCTGCTAACCTCCAACCATCCAAGGTTCACAAACCTTGAGAACTCCAGCTTCCACAAAACCGGAAATCGAAGGATGTCCCTCATGTGAAAACATTGGGCCCTTTTATACTAAACAAACAAGGGAGGTGTGCAGTTGGGGGAGTGGAAAGAGCCTATTTTTGATATGAATCTGAAATGTCTGGCAATGTGTGCCAGGAAATGAGAGCTCTAGATCTCAGGAGATGTGCCCTCGATCAGCCTTGATGAGCATGACCCCAGAAATGGCCAAGTCCTTACTGTCCTACGTTCCAACCTGACGGTGCCCACCTGAGGATCCCAGCTGTCCCCAGGTTGACTGTTGGGGCCAGAAGCAGTCAGCAGTGCCCCCTCTCGGGCCCAGGCCCCTTTGCTATGGAATTCATAATATTAATTTTGAAGTTGTTGATGTGGTTTGTAGCAGCATCCCATGGGCTCCCGAGCGCCAAGCCTACGGGCAGCAGGTGGGACTCCAGATGCAGAAGGGAAGGGGAGGGAGAGCCTCTTCTCGCTTGAAATGGGCTGCCCTTCATTTTCACGGCGGCGATTCACGCTGAGCTGCAAAATCTCTGCTGGGGTCGCGGTCTTGATCTACACCCACACCCACACCCTGAGTTGCCTTCACTCTCCATTTATCTACAGCATCTCTGTCCTTCATGGCGTCCCTCCCCTCGAGGTGTACAGATCACCTGTGGGTCTCAGAGGCTCCGGATGGTAGGACCAGATACAGCCCACCTTCCAGGCCACCTTCCACCACCAGGTAATTTTATCTTCAGGGAAGAAAATGGAAGTCGTGGGTAAGCGCTCCCGAGAACGTGTAAGATTCAAGTACGCAGAAGAGGGGAAAGTCATTACCAGAGGGAACATGAAGGGGTCCGCTGCTGTGGAAAACAGCCTGGCAGCTCCCTAAACTCAGGGTCACCACGCAGCCCAGCAGCCCCGCCCTCCCTCGTGGGCTCCCTCCCAGGTCCAGACCTCAGGCGCGGGCGTTTTCAATCCGTGCTCAGTGAGGACTCTCTATGGGCACCATTTCAACCAGCCCGAGCCATCCCACCACGACAGGTGACCCAAGGATGGGTTCCCACAGGATCGGGGCCTGTCTCTACCACAGGAAACTCACCCATTCACAAACTCAAGTAGACCCAAACCTGTATCTCAGCCCAGCTTCCCTGGGGCGCCGGCTGCTGGAGGGGCCGGTGTCCTCAGGCCTGAACGAGGGGCTGAGTGAAGGGCCATCATTACGGCAAGAGGCTGACCATCAGGTCCGCACGGGTCCTCATGGCATTCCTGACCAGTCCCCTGATGGGAAGCTGTCGGGCAACATAGGGTGAGCCCAGGCAGCGCACCCGTGTGGCGGGGCTGCTGGACCTCCCAGCCTCGGACACAGTGTTGGCGCCAGGAGGCCCTGGACCTCAGACCTGACTCCTCGGCTGTGTGGCGTGGACAGGTCTCATGACCTCTCTGAGCTCCGTGGTTCTCAACTGCACAAAGGGGTTTATGACACCTTCAAAGAGCTGCCGTGAGGGTCACATGAGCAGGTAGATGGAGAATAAAGGAAGGAGCGATGTGTTTGCCCTGTGCGTCAGGGGGTCATACGCATGCACACACACTGACATGCACACTCAGGGGCTGGTCATTAAGGTCCCGCTACATGCCTGGTGTCACCCTGGGGATGAAGAAGTGGATGCAGTCCCCTGCCCTCAAGTTGGGGAGTGCCTCCTGCTGGTCACGAAGAGCCTTCTTGTTCCCTTACAAATAATTTTGTGAATGTCTTGACAAAACACCTCTCTCATGGGATTTCCAAAGTTATCAAACCTGGAGCTGCAAACAGCCAAGAGCTCCACTGGTGTGCGGTGCGCATCTCCCATTCCCTTTGTTCAATCGTCCTGCTCCGCGGGAAGGGACTGTCGCGGGGAAGGGGCTTTTGCCAAGTTGTGGAGGTCCCTTTTTTCCCTTGGCCCAGATCTCTTGGAAGGCGGTGAGTGCCCAGCTGCATCTGGGCCACCTTGCCCAGGAGAAGGGTTTGGGGGCCGCGTCCCTGGCTATTTTCATGATGCCCCCCACCCCCGTCGTCAACAGTGTGTTCAGGGTAGTTTTCTTCCCATGAGCCTTGCCTGCCAAGCAAGGGCCCAGGGAAAGCCAGGCATGGTGAGGTGGCAACACGGGGCTGGCCAAATCATTAGCTGCTTCCGTGCACAATCGATCTGTCAGCAGCAGCGAGGGGCCAGGAGCTCTGACGCTTTCCTTCATCGGCCTTTGATGGCTGACCTTATCAAGGAGGGGCGGCCAGGGAGGAGCTCGTCCCTCCTCTGTTCACCCTGAGACCGCGGAGAGCAGGAAACAGGAGTCCAGCACAGATATCAAAGGCCAGAGGTACTCCACATCACAGAGAGAAGCAAGGCCCACCCTTGCCACTGAGCGTGTCCCTAGGAGGGGCTCGGTGGGGCCGGGGGGTGGGGGCGCTGCAGTTTAAAACAAAGAACCCAATGGGGACTCTACAGTCAGAAAGGAGATCACGGCTGACAGCGTGTTCCTCTAGAGCTGGGAGAGGCACATCCCACTATTTCCCATCTGAGCCCCACACTCTCGGGCTCCTTGCTCAGCACCTCTCTCCTTCCCATCCGTTCTGAACCAATTTAATTCCACTGCCTTGAAACTCCCCCACTTCCAGCTGGTTCTATCCAGGCTGTGTCCTCTGCCCAGAATATTCTTCTCTCGCTACCTTTTATTCCTTCCTGACTTTACACGAACCTCACCAACCCACTCCCACACCCCCCAAAAAAGAACCTCTGTCCCTAATTTTCTCCTCCTAGCACTTCTCTATAGTAGTTCACACCAGATTGTAATTTTTCTCTGTCTCTTGCACTAGACTGTGAACCCAGGAGAATAGGGGCTGTCTTTTTCACTATGTACCCCCAGTACAAGATGCAGAGCATGTCCTCATTGTTGCAGCTCCAAGCATCATCTCTTCTCCTGACAGTGTCCTAAGAAGGAAGGGAAAAAGAGACCTCTATTGAATTTCTCTCCCTTATTCCCCAGAAACAGTCTTCTTATGTCTCCTTGGTCATAACTGGGTCAAGTGGGCACCCTAACATGAAAATGATAGGTGGAGAGAGGGAGGAAAAGGGGAGGGGAGAAGAATTGAGAGAAGGAAGGAAGGAAGAGAGGAAGAAAGGAAGGAGTGGATGGAAGGGAAGACAGAAGGATGAATGGATTGAATGATGGATGGACAAATGGAAAGATCGAAGGATGAAAAGATGGATGAATGGGTGAGTGGGTGGGTGGATAAATGGATAAGTGGATGAATGAATGGATGCATAGATGGATGGATAGGTGGGTGGATGGATGAATGGGCGGAGGGGTGGGTGGATGGATGGATGGATAGGTGGATGGATGAGTGGATTTATTTTCATACATGCTTCACTGTGATTATGTTGTTAGCGTTATGGTAATGAGACCAAGAAAATGACAAATGGGAGACCTGGATTACAGTTCTGGTCTTGACTTGACAAAACTGTCAGAAACACAGAAAAACATGTCCAGACCTGCTCTACCTTCCCACTTCCTTGGATGGCCCTAGGGTCTAGTCAGTTTCCCTCTCAGAAATCAGGAATGGATGGTGGGGGGAAAGGTGGACTTCCATGAAAATGGGTCAGTAAAAAATATCAATTTTTATATTGCTTATGTAAAGTTTGCTTTTCACTTGGCCTTCCAAAATTGTGTAAATCAAACATCCCACAAATGACGCATCTCATTCAGCCATAGGATAAGATAGAGAATCAGAAGATAGGAAAGAGAAAGTACAATATGAGATTAAATAAGACATTGGACACGCAGGAGACATGGGTACAACAATTTGCCTGAATCTTTCTAGCCAGGATACTTAGTCTGAAAACCCATTATCCCTATCAGCTCCCTGAAGATTGGCTCATGTCTTTTCATTCATTTAATAAGATGTTGGCATTAAGATGTGGTGGCAGGTGCTAGGGATATAATGACAAAGAAAATGGACAGGGACCCTGTCTTCTAGAGGGTTCCATCCTCGTGTAGATCTAGACAAGTCAACTGGCTACTGAAATATGATGTGGCCCTTAGAATGGAGAGAGTTGACAGATACACTGCCTTAACAAGAGATCCAGGTAACATCACCTATAATAAGTCATCATGCACCCCTGATGAGATGCTCTAGAAGGTCCCAATATCACTTCTGGGGCACGATCGCCAAGAACACATCACCTGAGTCTCATCATGAGCAGACCTCTGACAAACCGAAATGGAAGAATGTTCTACAAAGCACATGACCAGCACTCTTCAAAAAGGCTGAGATCGTGAAAGACAGGGAAAGACTGAGACCCAACAGGAGGGGACCAAGGAGATATGACAACAAAATGCATCACAGGATCCTGAACTGGATCCTGGAACGATAAAAGACATTAGTGGGGAAAAAAAAAAAAAGAAATCCAAATAAAGTCCGTATTTTAGTTAGTATTGTGCCAATGTTGACTTCTTAGCTTTGGAATAATGTTATTATAATTATGTAAATGAACATAGGGGATGCTGGGTAAGGGTAAAAAAAACTTTTCTTGTGATTTTTGAAACTTTTCTGTAAGTCTAAAACTATTTCAAAACAAAAAGTTCTAAAAATGCAATGTGATGAATTATCTGATAAAAGAATAGTATATACTATGAGATTGTGTGCCCACGACTGACCTACCACATCATGCAGCCATTCAGTCGGTCAACTGATGTTCACTGAGCACCTGATACCTGCTGCGCACTGTGCTTTGTGCTGGGGATGGAGGCGGAGCAAGACAAAGGAAAGCCTTTTGTGCACCGTCTTCTCTTCTCCATCCGCTCAGTGACGGTGATACTCCACATGGAAGCCGTTCCTCTTGCCAGGATCCCAAACCGAATGTGTGCAGAGCCACAGCCTCATCCGGGAGGACTTGTAGCACGGACAAAACGTGAATCTTTGTTGTTGCAAAGCACCAAGACTACAGGGCTATTTGTCACTGCAGCTAAGGAAGCTTTAAGTTTCGATTATCAATCACTCTGTGTAACAAAGTGCACAGGAAGTGACTGCTGAGTGCTGACCAGATGACTCGGGCTGAAGGTGTTAGTGGACTCATTACCCAGCTTAAGATGGGAGATTCTGTCTAGAGATGGGGAAGTAGAAGAAACTGGAGCCTCCCAGAACCAACTTAGGTGACGTTTCCTCCACGTCACACCCCACACTCCCCATCCATTCACTCAGCTCTTCACTGAGTGCCGTGATCCATTTACTCACTGAGCACCTATGTAAGCACCTGGAACCATTCCAGGCAACAGAGATCCATCAGTGTATCAGTTGGCTAGTGCTGTGTAACAAGCCAGCCCCAAATTCGGTGGCTTTACACAGCCATTTATTCAGTTCCTAGTTCTGGGCTGGGCTGGATGATTTCTGCTGTGCTTGTTCCTATGTCTGTTCTCAGGTGGGAGCTGGATGACACAGAGTCCTTTCATTCACATGCAACTGAGGCCAGGCTGTTGACTGGGCTGTCTTGGTTCTCCTGTGGCCCTGACTGACCAGCGGGCTGGCCCGGGCTTGTTCACACAGAGTCCTTAGCCTCCCAAGAGCAAAAAGCGCTAGGACCCCAGGGCATGGCATTCACATCGTGTTGCTAATACCCTGGTGGCCAAAGCAAGGTGCATGGCCAAGCCCAGGTTCAGGGGCAGAGAAATAGCCCACAGCCTCCATGGGAAGGAAGAATTAGTGACCCTTTATCAGACGCAGTGGGGAGAACAGGCAACAAGCTCCGAGAGGGGCACAGAGGAGGGGACGATGACCTCGACTGGAGGGACCAGGGAAGATTTCAGAGGGGAGGTTACGCTTGAGCCTGACCTTGAAACATGGGCCATGGTTCACCTGGGAAGGTCAAGTTCATGCATATTATTCATGCACCCAGTGCCGGGGAGCACAAGAAACCTGAGCAGGGATCGCTTGGTCACTGGGGTGCTGGGCTGTCAGATGGTAAGGCTGTGACGGAGGAGGGGACAAAAAATAGGAAGAGTCACATAAGGACAAGAAGGAAAGTAACACAAGACAATGTGGGATGGCCAGTAAGAACACAGAGCTGCCCAGCTGGGCAGGCTTAGGCACATTGCTTCACCTCTCTGTGCCTGAATCTCTTCATCTGTGAGGTGGGGACAATGATCATCATCTCATGGGGTTTTCATTTTTGGCATTAAAAAACCTGATGATATGAAAAGTTCCAGGGGCGCCTGGGTGGCTCAGTCGTTAAGCGTCTGCCTTCGGCTCAGGTCATGATCTCAGGGTCCTGGGATCGAGCCCCACATCGGGCTCCCTGCTCCGCGGGGGGCCTGCTTCTCCCTCTCCCACTCCCCCTGCTTGTGTTCCCTCTCTCGCTGTGCCTCTCTCTGTCAAATAAATAAATAAAAATCTTTAAAAAAAAAAAAAAAAAAGAAAAGAAAAGTTCCAATAGTTCTTCGTACGTGATAAGCTCTCAGAAAATCGTGCTGATTTATTGCTCATTCACCACATGCCTGTGTTTTAAAGGCATGATGGGATTTGGTGTACCCAACCGTTCTGTAAATAGACACCTTTATCCCACCGTAGGGCTGGAAAAGCCAGGGCTCAGAGCTGTTGAGGAAATGCGGGTGGGTGCGGAGCTTGGAGATGGAATTCTGTGCCTGAGGCCATGGAGTCCGCATCTGCAACTGCATGGGGGCTTCCGTCAGAGCCGGCTATGTGCCCAGCAGTCCAGAGCCCCTCCAACTGCACTATGATGCATCCACATTTCTGGTCTATTCTCACCCTTGCAAAGAGGGGGCATTTAGACACAATCACTCCCGGGCCATCTTGCCGGCCCACAGATGCTCCGGGGTGACGGGGCCGTGTTTATGCACATGAAAGGCTGTGTTGGGGTTTTTCTGTAAAACTGTTGTTTTCTTGAATATGGGGAGATGTGCCCTAACTCAACTATCTTTGGCAGGAGGCAGAACATTCCAGTAAGGGGGTACCCCAAAGGCAACGTTTCGGTCCCCCCAGAACTTCGTGCACGTCTGACCCTGGAGGTGTGGTTGCAGACAGTCATGCATTCAGAGAGAGGACCCTTCGGTGGGCACGGCGCGGACACGGCTCCGGCTTTCGGAAGCAGTCACAGGGGAGCGGACCTCTTCCTGCTTGGTTCCAGTCCTGGCTGGAATGGTGCTCAGGAGCGCACCGCAGCAGGAGCAAAGGGAGTTTATTTAAAGAACCCGAGAGGTTAAACCACTCAGCGATCTGCAGAGTTGAATGAGAGGTGCTTTTAAGCAGCCTAGCCACATTCGACCTGGGCGGTGCGGGTCTCAGAATTCATCCTGCACTCCGGTGTCTCTCGATTCCAGAATATACAGCAAAGTGCTGGACAGTGAGGTAAAACCAGGAGCCAATCGCTTCGAGGCCAGCTCTATGCTGCACATTCTCTGCATCCTCCCCATACAGCTGGTGACTCCCCACAACTGCAGGAGGTGGACATTGTTATTATCCCTCACTTACGGATGGAGAAACTGAGGCACAGGAGGTGGGGCGAGGCCACGTGCTCGAGGTCCGGCCGAGTATAGGGCAGAGCTGAGGTTTGGAGCCAGGCTCTATGGCCTCGGTGTCTAAGCTCTTCCCTTGGAGCCACCAGCTCGCACTCTACGGACTGGTCCTCATCTGTGTCTCCAGAGAGACTTCGCTCCTGGGCTCTGCTCCTCCTCGTCCACCCGCCTCTGGGCTTCAGACATGTCTCCGTAGATCCCTCGTTCCTGCAGACATGCAGGTTAGAAACGGACCCTGACCTTCACAATGGGAACACTCATCTTACCCAGAACCCTGAGGTCAGACAGGCGATGAGCTTCAGCGGAGGCCCCCGGCCACGGCTCTCTGCGTCACTCCTGGCTGGGTCCCCAGAATGCCACTTGGAGCCTGCTACGCATGCAGACTCACGGCCACCACCACACCTCGGCGGAATCTGAATCACCAAGGTAAGGCATGGCCCCTTGAAAGACACCCTCGATTTCCAGCCCCACGTTTCTGTGTCCACTTTCTCCCCGAACTAGCAGACCGGGCAGCACGGGCTGGCTGTTCGGCCTCCCGGGCAGCTTGCTGGGTTGGTCGCCTGGCATCACTGGGCTGTGCTGGTGGAGGGGCAGGGCTCGGCATTAGCATGGGAACGGTGGGGCGTCCAGGCCCAGAGGGCTGTGGATTCTGGACCCCGGTGCCTCGTGATGCCCGTGGCTGCTCTGTCACTGTCTGTCCTAGAGGGGAGGGGATGGGGTTAATGGGATACCCCCAACCCCAGCCTGTGTCAGCTCCGGTGCAAGGGATGGGCCTTCCGCTCTCAGAAACCCCGCTTCCTACTATGTGTTAGGTCACCCTTTTGCCAAGACAGAACACACAGGCTGCCCCCAAAACCAGCTCTGATGAAGCACTTTAGGGAAAGCTCACTAAGAAGCCCACGTCCATCCACCTCCTGTATCCTCAGGGCCTCTCCCCTGGTCCTCACCGTGTCACCGTAGCCCAGACTTCCCAACAGCTGCTGACTGGCCTCCCTGTCCCACCCCATCCACACCCCATGGATCCCAGCCTGAGACACAACCCTGAGTTACAAAACCCATGGTGTCTTCTTCAAACCATGCAAAAGCTTCTCTTGGGCTCCGGAAAACACCCAGACTGGAGGGCCCTTGGTGATGGCTCGGGCTCACTTCCGCTCCGCCCCTCGTGCCCTGGGTTCCTGCCACTGGAGGGGAATGTGTCCCTCCTACACCCACTCCCTGTCCCCTCCAGCCTCTGCTGGACCCCCTTGCTTGCCGCCCACCCCCCAGGACCAACAGAAAGTATGACATGCACCTTTTCCGGCACCCTTTCTTACCCCTCAGCTCTGGGCTTCTGCAGCAGCCCCACTGGGAATCCCCCCATCCTCCCCAGCCAGGACCCCCAATACTGCCTGCTCCCCTCTGTACCATGGTGGCCTCGTCCCCTGGGCCATGGCTCCATGAAGCAGCAATGGGAGTTTCCCCGACACCCCAGCACCCGGGGCTCATCTACCCGGGCACCCTGAATATTCCTGCCTCAGGGGTTGAGTGCAGCAGGAGCAGAGGTGCCTCCCCGCACAGCAGGGCTGCTCTCTGGGGAGGGACGTGTGCACCTGATGGGCTTCTAGAGTTTGTTTCCAAAGCTGCATTTGTTTAAACGAAGACACCCCAAATGGTAGGATTCCTGGCTTCCTTGGCCGTGTGCGGAGAAGGCACTGAGTTTGCGTGGACCTGGGCACTTTCGGGGACGTAGAGTTTCCTTTTTCTCATTTGGAGGAAGAGCAACCAAGGCGTGGGGGGTTTCGATTCTCCGGGTCCATTCCTTCTGAGGGAGTGTGAGTCAGGTTCCGCTGCCTGCCGCCGCCTCCTTCCCCCGCGTCTGTGGCCCAGCTGCTGGGGACCACTGTGTCCCTTCTTGCTCAGGGGCTCTCGGCTTTCCTGGGATTTATCAGGGAGACAGTTGCCATCCCCGTAAAACCCCGCTCCCCGCCGCCGCCCGGGTGAGTCCCCGCCTGTGCCCTTTTCACACGCCGAGGGTGGAACATGAGAAGTCATAATCACCGCGCCAGCCGCGTTGTTTGCGCCCTGCTGTCCTGGGCCCCGTCCCTGTGTCGCGCCTTTGAAGTGTCGCTAAGCTTCTAGTAGCTTTCAGATGACACTTCAGTTACACCTCTTCATTCTTATCACCGCCAGCAGCGTCTTTGAGCTGACACGTTGGCAGCCCTGGGGCCTCTCCAGAGGAGCATGTCCCCTGGGTGACCTTTTGGCTTCTGAAGACGGCACCTGGGCCTGCAGATGGAGGGGGTCCAGGGCGGGGCCTCCCCTGCATGGGGGGGCGCCCGGCACAGCGTCCATGTCTCCTTTCCTGGCCGCTCACCCCCGCCCGGGAGCCAGCTGCCGCACTCTGAGTTTTCTTTCTTAATTGTGGTAAAATATACATAACATGAAATTTACCATTTTAACCATTTTTAAGTGTACAGCTCTGTGGCACTAAGTACATTATCGTGCAACCATGCCCACCATCCATCTCCAGAACTTTCTCATCTTCCCGAACAGAAACTCTGTTCCCATTGAACACCAGCTTCCCAAATGCCTCCCCAGCCCCGGGCGCCCACCCTCGCCGTCTCCATGGGTCTGCCTGCTCTCAGCTCCTCGCGTCAACAGATTCGCAGTATTTGTGTCTTTGCATCTGGCTTATTTCATTCGGCATAACGTCCTCCAGGCTTATGCACATTGTAGCAGGCGTCAGGATGTCCTTCCTTGTATTCCACCGGATGGACCATGTTTCGTTTATCCGCTCATCTGTTGATGGACACGCGGTTGCTTCCGCCTTTTTGGGTATCGTGCCTAGTGCTGCTCGATCATGGGTGTGTAAATGTCTGTTTGAGCTTTTTGGGTACAGACCCAGAAGTGGGATTGCTGGGCCACGTGGCGTGTTTGTTTAACTTGCTGAGCGGCTTCCAGGGCAGCTGCGCCATGTTGCGTCCCCAAGAGCAGAGCGCAGGAGCCCCGGCTCCCCCACCCCACCCCATCCTGGGCAACGCTAGTGATTTCCCACCTTTGTCCTAACAGCCGTCATCCCAGCGGGCGTGCCCCGATATCACGGTCTGGTTTTGTGTAGGAACCCGCCAGTTGTCTTCTCCTAAAACACCATTTTAAAGTACTTTTCCCTCTCATCTTCTCTCCTTACGTGTCAAGGAGAGAATTAAAGGAAAACGTGGTGCCGCCTTGGGCTTCTGCCTACGTGTTGTTGTTGTGATAATAATGGGAATCTGGGCTTCTCCCGGGAAGCCACGTGCGTGCTCACTCGGAGTGAAACGGCGCGTGCGGCGTGATGACGCTGGTGATTGCCACCATCTACGACACGGTGACAGTAGACATAATCTCCCTGCTTTATGGACGAGGAAACAGTCTTCCACGGGAAACCATCACGTCCTTGCTGACCTTCAGGGCCCCCATCCTCAAGAAGGCCAGTCCTTCCCTACTGCGTCCAAAACGTTCTGCCACTGATATTCCGGAAAGGTCTCATTTGAGGAGGCCATCTGACTGGCCCAAGGAGCAGGTCCCTGAGGCCACGGTGGGACTTCTGGTCTCTCTCCTGCCATCCCATCGGGATAGAGCACAGAAGCTACCAAGACGGGCGGAGTATGTGAACACGGAGTAGGGCAGGACAGGGTGGGATCCGAAAGGGCTTCTGCAGGGGTGGGGCCAAGCCAGTTTAGTTGAGATGAGTTGGGGGCAAGAAGAGAGAGGTGACCTTGTTGAGAGGAGGCTGGGGTCCCTTCCCTCCTCTACTCCAGCCCTCCTGTGCTCCCATGTCACTCTGAGTAGAGATGGAAGCTCTGGTCATGTCCGGCGCCATCCAACCGCCTGCCTGCCCTTCCTTTCTGACCTCCTCTCCTGCCTCTGCCCCTCACTCACTGTGCTCTGGCCTGAATGTGTCCTCGTCACTATACCCTGTCTCGGTGCCTTCGTGCTGGCTGTCCCTCCGCCTGGCACATTTCCCCAGACGCCTCAGGTCTTCACGCAAGTGTCACCTCTCAGACCTCTGCTTAATATCCCAGCCCCTGCCCCGGTGATCTCCGCCCCCCACTGTCTTTTCCTCAGTGGCTCACGACACCATCTAGCATACTGTACACTTACTCATTTATTGCTTTGGGGGTCTGTCTCCACTTCCAGTGTGAGTCCCACACAGGCAGGCATTTCCATGTGTGCATCGTTCTATGCTCTGTCCCCAGCACTTCCAATAGTGACTGGCCCATAGAGATGCTCCATAAATATTTGACAAGTGAAGTCTAGGCAGAAGGAAGAGTGCAGACACAGAAATATGAACCACTTGGTGTATTCAGGGAATGCTGTGCAATTCGTTAGACTGAGATTAATGATTAGGGCTACCCCATACAGTTGTTCAGGCTGTGTACTACACAAGGATGCCAACCTCAAGAGGCCAGTGGGGTGAATTCCAGCCTACCCAAGCTTATGAGGATGCACAGGCACAAAGCTGCCTTAGAAGGGGTGACTTTCTAACGGGTACAAGCATCCTGTGGCCTAATGGTGGTCTTGAGTACAGGGGATGGGCATCAGAAAATGAAGCAAGGTAGACAAAAGAGATGGGTCATAAAGGGCTTCATCCTGACCACCAGGAAGAGGCTGCAGCAGATGCTTACTATGCCTGCATGGCATCCATTCAGCACCCCCACCCCGATTTCAGCACCCTTGTCAAGGGCAGTTCCTGGCACTTGCCAACATCCCACATCTCTCTGCTTTGCTTCCTCCGGTGCAGAGAAGGCCCCCTAGCTACCCAGAAGTGCAGGGCAGTTAACATCCCAGGGGCAACCCTCAGCCAATGGGGCATGGGTCAGTGGACACATGCCAGGCTCCCCTGACAATTCGGAGTTGCCCCCAGTGGTAACTGCTCATGAATGTACTCTACTGAGTTTTCCCTTCCCTCATCTCATGCCCCTGATCCCTCACTCCTGCTCCCTGGCATCAACTTCCAAACAAACCGGCTATACCAAGTCCTTGCCTCAGGCTCTGCTTTTGGAAAACCCAAACCAAGACAGAGCCATTAAAGATTATTTCACAGATGAGTAACATCATCGGTTAGAAAGATCACCATGGGCACTTGACAGAGGGTGGGTTGTGTGTTGGTGCCAGATTGGGGGTTGAAGACTCTAGCAATGGTGAATGCCTCAACTCATTCATGGCATTTGGGGTGGATGCATAGAAAGGATGGGAGGCACACTTACTGGGCAGGATATACAGAACCTGGTGCGTGACAACTGGGAGAGGGAGGAGCCTTCAATGACTGCCATTCTTCTGACCTGGCTGATTGGGCAGATGGTCATGTCTCCAATGAGGACCAGATAGCAAATGCAGGAAGGGGACAAATTTAGGACCTTGGGAGCAGACGTGGTTGATGGCCTTGTTTGGATGTATGAGGCACTCTCCCAATCTTGGTTTCATTCTCTTCTCTTCCTCTCTGGTGCAGAGATGTCTTATCTTTCCTGTTTGTTTATCCACTTGCTGTGCCGAAATATACTTTTCTTCAGAATGTAGAATAATTAAGGATAACTGTGGCAAACCCTTGGTGCCAGGCAAGGTTCCAGGAAGATAAAGGTGATGCAGTCAAATGGGGTCATTGAGGAGAGTTTAATAGAAGGCTGTGCCAGGACTAAAGGAAACCAACTAGGGAGATGCACCCCCCAGGCGAGCAACAGAGGAGAGCCATTGTGACCAGGGCCAGAGGACAGAGCTGTATCTGCAGGACAGGACTAACAAACATGTCCCTTTAGTCAGGGCATAAAGTCGGTCCAAGGGAGTACTGCAGGAAGGGGTCCAGGGGAACTAACAGTCCTCCCGACTTCTGGCCCCCTACCAGGGCCCAACTGATGGAACTCAGCTGGAAGCCAGAGGGCAAGGGGGCCCTTTGCTGCCTCTTGGGGCACAGAGCAGTGCACGTGGCAGGCAAATGAAGACATCTAGCACATTCCTAGAAAGAAGTCATGGACAGATGAATGAGGGACACAATTCCTTTCATTAATCTAATCCAGATCTCCTGCTTGAACACTGTGGCTTGCCACGGAATCTGGAGTGAAACATGTGTGCCTCCCCATGACCTGCTTGAAGCCTCACAGGGTCCAACCCCTGCCTCTCCCTCCCCGCTCACCCCCACCTGCCCCCACTTTCTGTGCCTGAAACATCCTTCCCAGCTTCTCCTTACCCTTGGCATCTCATCTCCTCAATTGATGGGGCAGGCGGGCTCATCCTCTAACACAGGTGGTAGGACTCTAAACCACCCCCACCTTTCTTAAGAGCAATACCTGTCAAAACGTTAAGTGTACAGAGCTTTTATAGGATAAGTCTTGTAGGAATTTGTCCCAAGTAAATACTCAGACCAGATGGAAAAGGTGTGTATGCATAGATGTTTATGAAATGCTGCCGAGGAGAGCAAAATTATATACATGCAACAGATAACAAGCTTGACGTCTATGTGTTCATCAGGAGATGCGTGGTTTTAAAGTTGGTGGTCCATCTCCATATGATGAAACATTAGCCATTTAGATGCATCAACAAGGAAAATTAGTATAATATAATGCACCGTAGAAAAGCACAGTAGAAAACAGTGGGATTCCATTTTTGGAGAGATATATATACAGCTTGAGGTGGAAGACATATATATATGTGTGTGTGTGTGTGTGTGTGCAGATAGATAAATGTGTGTCTTCTTTGTCTGCACGTGGCCCTCCCTACGTGTCTCCTACTTCAAGCCACAGCCACCGCCTTGGCATCCCCTTCTGTGTAGCCCTGGTCTGAACTGGAAAAATTCTGCTAGCCAAGAGGAATCCTTATTTAGTGGTGTTGTCAAAGTGGCCTTCAATAGCACATTCATTCTGTACTCTCGAATTCAGCCAGGAAAGAGAAGGGGGTGGTGAGGGAGAGAAGAAAAAGAAAAAGCCAAGTGTTTGTGTAAGCGTTTTTGGAGACTCTGAGCTCAATAAGGCAGGTGTGCTGTGTGGGCCGCTTCAAGACCACAGGGGCAAAGAAGCAGTTGGAACACTAATTAAAATGTGCCAAATAGCTAAAACTCCATCAGATCCAGCTGCAGAAACCCAGAGGTCAAAGTGCTTAAGGATGCATAAAATGCGGATTTTTCCATAATTATTTAAATATGTGTTAATGAGTGCTACAACACAGTCAGAGTATGTCCATTAAAGGATAAAAATAAAGGGAAATTGAGAAGGAGTAGCTTGAGCAGTAGGAAAAGTGCTCATCTGGGGGTCAAGCCCACCCCCCTGATTTCTATTTTGGCTCTAGACCCACTCCTCAGAGTAAGAGTAAGTCTTGCAAGCTCCCTAGGGCTCTGTCTTCTCTGAAAATGAGTGGTAGAGGGGAGGAGGAGGACCCCAGCTACAAAACCCCTTCATCATCGGAATCTGCCAATCTCCTGTATTTAATGAGATCGGAGAACAGGACTGGTACAAGGAAAAGGAGCTTGCAAGGAGACTATGGAACTTTATGTGCTTTCTTAGCAACATAAGCAGAGAAAAGGTGCTGTTTATTAACCAAAGGAGTCAAGACTATAAATGAGCCATTCAGGGGAAGCTGGGATGGAGAGGGCAGAGGGTGGGGGTCCAAATAGGTCCGCCACTGACCGCTGGTCCTCTTGTCCTGCCCCCAGTGGACGCCCAGCAAGGCATCGGCACAACTCAGAGTCTCTGGTCAGGGAGGGAGCCATCACACGTTTGCTGGGAGTGGAGGAAATACAGGAACGACATTCCATCATGTTTCTTCCCCAAGGGAGGAAAGAAACAACAAAAAAAGAAAGAAACCCAGTCCAGGACCTCACTACACACCATGCCATTGACACCTAGCCCTTTATGGGAGCTACTACTTCCAAAATAAAGAGTGTAGTGATTTCAGAGTATATATTTGCCTGCGTTTTTGAGGATGTTTTGGGCCTTTCATCTTCTTTGAAGGCGTGTCACCTAATTACGCCTCTTTCATCCATGTACTCCCCAGTCGGAACACGCCAGTCCCCTCTACAGCAATTGAGTATGACTGAGGGGTTTCCACGTTCCAGCCGGTGCAGAGAGCCTGGGTATTTGTGAATACCTGAATAAACTTCTTTAATCCAAAAACAAACTCCTCCTGAAAGAAACAGCCTGAAAAGGCCTTTCATAGACTGTTTTCCAACTCGCTGGTTCACGGTTTCCTTGGATTCCACGGTGCTTCCTGTACTAATGGTCTCTGAATGCATTCCCAGCTGCGGCTTCCTGGTCTACCAAGGTCCCCGGCATCAAAGGGGAAGAAGGAACCAAGTCACAGAGCAGATGCTTGCAGGAGCTGTTGGAGCTGCTTAGGCTGAAGCCAAAAGGGAAGGTACATGGGTGAGCGTGTTGTGCTCTTCCTACAACTTTTTAAAAGACACGCTGCTTCGGGTGATGCTTTAAAAACAAAGTTGTAGTCACGCAGCGCACATGCGGGATTCATCTGCCAGATTAAAAGCAGGATGCTGGAATCAGCATGGAACATTCATAACTATAGGCCCAATTACACTCTTCTAAAAAGTAGATTTGCTTTTGGAAGATTGACAACTCGAATTGGAAACAATAGTCTAGACTGTCGAGATCGTCGTGGACCCACTAAGAGGGGACAGAAGTGATCCGGGACTGACACACGCCCCGCTGACACGCGATGCCCTGAGACTGGAGCCCGGGACGTGTGGAGTTGAGCTGTGAGCGTGAGCGCCAGACCGCCATTCATGGGCCCACACGTGGCCTCTCTAGCATGGTGGTCTCAGGGGTCAAACATCTTGCTGGGTGGCCAGCTTCCCCCAGAGCAGGAGTCTCCAGAGAACCAGGGGAAGCCGCACAGGCCTGTTAGGATGTCACAGGCCACCAGAGTCAAGGGGAGGGGACAGCAACAGGCAAGTCAGGCTGTGGAAGAGCGTGAGCTCGAGACCCCAGGGTAGCCACCTGCCTCGGGGCCCGAGACACACAGTCAGAAAACTCTACAATCTAGATTCGATTTGACTTCGAATGTCCCTTCCTGTTAGAAAAGGAAAAAAAAAATCTCTAAAGGGGCGATGTTTCTTTGTTCAGACTGGTTTTAAAAAGAGCTTTATTGAGGTATAATTGGTGTGTAACAAGATGCACATATTTAAAGTGTACCATCTGCGAAGAGTTGACATATATTTACCTATGAAGCCATCACCAGAGTCAAGAAAATGAACATGTCCGTCACCCAGAAAGCTCCTTCGTGGTCCCTTGCAATCTTTCCCTCCTACTCCCCTGCCCACCGATGCACTCATCCCCTGGCAACTCTTGATCTGTTTTCTCCTTTTATTCGAGACCTTTTACAGTTTCAGGATTCACAGTTGGATCTATGACCCGTTTTGAGTTAACTTTGGCGTGTGTGATAGTTTGTTAATTTTTTAGGGTGAGGAGGTTTCCTTTCATTCATTGCTCTCTGAGAGTGGTTTAAATCAGGAATGGAGGGCAGATTTTGTCACATGTTTTTTTGTTTTTGTTTTTTCTGTCTCAGTGGAGATGATCACACGACTTTGTTTGTTAGGCTTGTTAATACAATGAGTTTCGTTGACTTTCTAATCAAATAGCCCAGCCCTCCTGGCACAGACCTCACTTGGCCGTGACGTACTGTCCTTTGTATATATCGTTGGATTTGATTTCCTAAATTTTGTTTAGAATTTTTTTCTTCTGTGTTCATGAGGAATATCAGTCCATAGCTCTCCATTCTTACAATTTCTTTGTCTGGATTTGGTATCAGGGTGATGCCGGGTCATGAAATGAGTTGGGAAGCGTCCCTTCCCTTTCAGTTTTCTGGACAAGTTTGTGCAAAATTGGAAAAATAATTTTCCTTAAATGTTTGGTAGAGTTCACCAGCGAAGCCACATGGGACTAGAGTTTTCTCTGTGGGAAGGTTTCTAACCACAAATACAGTTGTTTTTTTTTTTTCAATGGATTGCACTCTTTAGGTCATCCGTCTCTTCATGCATTAGCTGTGGCGGTTTGTGTCTCTCAAGCCACGTGCCCACTGCGTTCCTACAAGTTGTCTGTGAGATCTGTGGCCTCCTCCCTGATCTTGGCAATTGGTGTCATTTCTCCTCTCTCCTGATCACTCTAGCTAGATATTTATCAAGCATATGGATCTTCTCAAAGAACCAGCGTCATGTTCCTGGTTTCTGTTGAGAATCTCTCTCCAGGAAAGGGCACGTCCTCTTCCAGCTTGTCCGGGGCCCACGGAATTCCCTGAGAACCAACTCGCTTGTCCCTGGCCGATGGCTGAGCTCCAGGACAAATCCGTCTGCCGGCGGCTGATTTCCCCAGACCCTGCAGCCTAGTACCACCAGATTTCATCTGGCAGTTAATATGTTCAAAGGTGAGGCATCCCAAGCAGATGTTCAGTAAAAGCTGATGGTGGACTATTTTGTGCCCTTACAGAAGAGCTTCAGTGACAGGGATATGATCACATGCGGGGGTACGCATGCCCTGGCTCTGCCTTCTGCTGACATGTGACCTTGAACAAATGACCCATCATCCTGAGCCTCAGTTTGCCTCTGTCTAAAATGGGAATGACAATAATAGCGTTGTTCGGGGACCCGTGAGATGATAAATGCAAAAGGCTTAGCCGGGAATCTGGCATGGGGCAAGCATTCCGTTAGCAGTTGCTATTAAAAGATGACAGTGAGCATTATGGTCTGGGACTCCACTCCCTTTACTACTGGAAAGGAAGGATTTATGGTCTTCCTTTTCTTATGTTGATGTTGGAACCAATGTTTATTGGTTGTAAATGTTAAAAATATAAACCTGTGGTAGAAATCCACAGACTGTGCATTTTGTCCCATTACGGACGCGTCCACGGTCACACCTGGTCAAGCACTGAGGTTTATATTTCCAACACCCAAAATACACTTTAGTTATAACAAGTGTTGCTTTAGGAAGCTTGACGACTCTGTGGCCATGTCTCGGGAAGACCAGGGATCCTGGGTATTTGCCCGGCCCATCCTTGCCTGGGATGCTGTTGTGTTCACACGGCGGGCGGATGCGCGGGCGACGAGCACCCGTGACTGCAGAGCGCTGGCCTCTGCAGCCAAACCAGCGGGCCTGCTCCCTGGTGGGACTGTCCTCACTGCATCCTGGGGCCACTGGCTGGAGAGCCGAGGAGGGGGGAGGCGAGCAGCGGGGAGGGTCTGGCTGGGCGCACTGTGGGAGCGTGGGGACCAGCCAGCTCTGCCCGAAAGTCAGCCTGCGGGGGAGACTCACCTCAAGCCCTACAGGCCTTAGAAGCTGCAACCGGATGGAGCCTGGAGCGGCGCCTGCAGCCCCGGGGTGACCCCCGGGGGGGCGACGCTGGGAGGGGGCTGCTTTCGAGAAGGCCAGGCAGCCTCTAGGGTGCTTGCTCCAGGAGCCTTTGACTGGCACGGATGCTGCCCAGAATCCAGTCACATGTAGACACAGATGGTGTGGGGTCCGGGGAGAGGGAGACAGATAGAGAGAGACAGGGACAGAGACAAGAGAGACGGAGAGACCCAGCAGTTCTGGCCCCGGCTGCCTGGTCCCCCCTCTCCAGTGACTCTTCCCCGGTGCAGACCAGCCCCAGCTAGCTGCAACTGTGTGAGTGCTCGCCGAGTGCCGCCCCCCGCCGAGGTCCGTGGACAGCGAGGTGACTGTCATGGCATCGTACTACCCTGTGGGGAAGGGCTGGAGAAACGCGGCACCAGCCGCAGGCCTTGTACAAGCCAGTTCCCAGTGACATCAGTAAAGTGACAACCACAAGGCAGACTGGTGAGCATTTCGGGGCCCAGCCAGCACCAGCGCCCCCCATGCTGGTCTAGGCCCAAGAAGGTGGAGCATGGAGAGGCCGCCCACCCTCAAGGCAGCTGTGTTGCCCTCCTAGGGCTGCTATAAAGAAAATCACCACAAACCTGGTGGCTAAAAGCAGCAGAATTTTACTGCCTCCCAGCTCTGGAGGCCGGAAATCCAACATCAAGGTGTCAGCAGCCCTGGTCCCCTCTGGAGGCGCTGGGGACGAGTCCGCCGGGTGCCTCTGTCCGGCTTCATATGGCCTTCTGGTCTGTGTCACCTCCTCTCCTGTGTCTTATAAGGACCCACTCTACCTCCAGAGGGACCGCATCTTAAGATCCTTCGTTAATCGGCACAGACGCATTTTCCAAATAAGGTCCCATCCACGGGTGCACATCTCTTTGGGGTAACGCGTGCAAACCCACTCTACGCTAAAGGTAGTGTGGTGCAAGATCAAAGGACCCCCTAGCCCCAGGCTTGCCCCATGGCCCTGCCACCTCCAGCCAGCCGACCTCACCTCTGAAAGCCTCAGTCTTTCCATCCAGAGAATGAATTGCCCCACGGCACTGCCATGAGGGCTTACTGAGGTGGCCCGTAGAAAGCCTCCCACGCTGAACTCGGCCACGCAGTAGGGTCCCAATCCCCGGCAACCCGGCATTCTTTTGACCCAGCCATCAGTGGCCAAGCACACTCCCCCCGTCCACCAGACAGCAGCGTCCCCCTTCCGGGACTTGAAGGCAACAGAAATGTGCCGGAAGGGGAGGCTGGGTCCCTTTCCGCAGGGCAGAAGAGGGTCCTGGGGGGCTCCCTGGCGGGGAGGAGGGCTGTCGCTACCCCTCCTGCCCCCGTGGTCTGCAGGCGGGGACTTTCCCTGCATCTCTCCCCTCCCGCTCCCCCGCTCGTGTGGGGCGTTGAGTGCCAGGCCAGAAACAGCTCTCGCGACGTTCCCAGCGTGTCAGCCAAGGGTGAGCCTCCCCCACACACCCGGAAGAGAGAATTTTGGAAGGCACTCTGTGGCATTCTTGGATACCGATGGTGCCTTCTGGAAGACACGTGCCCTTCCACAAATGCCTCCTGACCAGCCCCTCTCCCTGGCCTCCCCACCCCCAGGCCCCCCACCAGCCCAGCAGCAGAGGAGGGTCTCCCTGGAGGGCTCCCCGCGCCGGGCCCAGCTCTGTGGCCGGCTGAACCGGGTGACCCCTGGCCTCCCCGCCAGCACCCCACACCCGGCGCCAGCACTGGGCCAGGGCAGGGGCCTTCAAGCAAGCCTGGATTAGAGGTTTGGGGTTTGGAACGTCCACTCTGGGATAAAGTCAGATTAAAAAAAAAAAAAAAAACAAACGAAGACAATTTCAGAGACATAGTCTGAAAAACAAAACAGCTTTCTTAGCTCTTTCTCTGAAATGACATCAGTGGCCACCACAAAGCCTGAATCGGTCCCAGCGCTTCCAGCCGTCAGGATGTATCATTTCCCTCCAAAACACCGGTGGCCTCGTCCCGGATCCCAGCCGGCCTGGAGCCGCTCCCCGGGCTGGCGGTGGGGGGCAGCCACCCCGTTTTCCCACCGCGCCCCACGGAACGGGGCCAGTCCAGGAGACAGGCTTCTCGGCAGGTGCGGGCCCATCCCAGCCGTGTCCCCCACGTGGGTATCCGAGTCGAGGGCTTCTGGCACCAGCTTGCCTGGTGCCCCTGCCACCCCAGGCCCAGGCCTGCGGCTCCTCCCTGCCCCTTCCTCAAGGGTGGACGCGCCTGGGGGTCTTCAAGTGTGTGGAAACTGGAGAAGGCTTTCAAGATGGATTTTTGTTTAATTGAAGCAGCAACCCAGTTGCACTTAAATTTGTTTATCACCACGTAAAAATAGACACATAAAGAAGGAGCAGAAGGAAATATGATGGCACATTAACAGCCTGCTTGTCTGTGGCTGATGGATTATTTTTCTTAATTCCTTCTACTTCTGTGAAGATTTCCAATGCTAACTTTTGCAACACAAAACATTATTTATTAAAAACTACCAACTGAATCTTGTCTTGGGGCCAAAATGAGCTACTTAAGAGAGTGGGAAGTCGGCCTTCGTGGAGAGCCGGAGCCCCCGGGGACTTCTTCCTTTAAAGAGACACTTTTTAAAAACTCAGGAATAATCTGCATGGTTGAAACGTCTGCTCCTCTGGGATTACTCCTCCTTCGTTAGCTATACTGCTTTACTGACTCACAGGAAACTTTGCCGCTGGACCAAAGAGTGACTCTAATTCCCAAGCATGTACGGAGTGCTCGCCCCGGGCCTGGCCTTGGCCCCCACAGCCACCGCCGCATCCCTGCCCCGGGCAGGCGCGCAGTCTGACGGGGGACGCGGGAGGCAGGCCCCGTGTTCAGTCACTCGGTGAACACCGAGCCCCTTCCACCCGCCAGGCACCGTCAGGGGGTGCGGGGACACGGCAACATATACCCACAACACCTTCCTCCCAGCCTCTGAGGCCTGCACACTTAGAACAAATGTACAGAAAGTCGAACGCAGGAAAGGCCTGGAAAATTCAGAAAATCCTTCCGAGAGGTGGAAGGAGCCACCAGTGACGGCTGTGATGGAGGTGTGTACCTCTCAAGGAGGGCCTTAGGGTTGTTTTGTCGGCTCAGAACTTACACGTTGAAGTCCAAACCCGCAGCATCTCAGAACGTGCCCAGAGCCTCGGATCAGGAGCCCCCTTGGCCCCCCTTGCACCCTTCGCGCAGTGGCCAAAGGTCCTGTTTGGAGGAAATCTTCCCGGTTCGGTGATGGGCAGGCTGGTGGCTGATGATGGAAGCCAGGCCGAAGCCCACCCACAGTCCCAGGTACACGTGCTCCCGGCAAGAAGCCACGCGCCCTGGGCCAGCCTCTCCAGAGAGGTCGCCGAGGGCTCGGCCCTCCTTGCGTTAGCTAGGTGTGTGTGCCCAGGAGGGTGTGCGGGGACACCCCAACCTGCCTCATCCTGGCGGGGCCTCCTCCTCTGACCTTGGTCTCCAGCAGGAACTGGGGGGCATGGGGAAGCCACAGGTCGCAGTCCCTGACACACAGCCTGGAACTGGGGGCCTTGTCAGGCTGTGGGCACACACCGCCAAGACAGGCTGGGGTTCTCTTCTTGCACAAGAGGCTGCCGGTCCAGAGGCCCTGCCGGGAAGATGGTGACCACGGCCCTCGGTGAGCAGACCCTGCCTTAGCCCACAGCTGTCAAGAGAACCAGCCCAGGGCACCACCTGGGCAGACGACATTTTGAGCCACTTCATCTGGGAAGAGCGAGGGATGGCTGATTCATGGCCTATTGACCCCCTTTCTCTCTCCATGTCAAACCCGCCCTGATTCACATAGACGTGTGTTTGTGAGGCTGCAGGGAGAGACCCCAGAGCAGCCAGTGGTTCCCCCTGCTTCGGGAGCCAGGAGCGCTGGCCTTTGGGAGGCAGAGCTGATGGGCACAGGCCCCACCCCGGTCAGGTATTTGCAGATCCTCCTGTGAGCCAGATGCTGCCCTGAGTCCTGGGAGCACAGCTTCGAACAGCACAGATGACAGCCCCCTGTCCTTACGTGCGAGAGATTTTTCTGTGCACCTACTAAGTGCCAGAAACGGCCGGGGGAGGTGTCCCAGGGCTGGGACAGAGGACGGTGCCGGGTTCAGGCACAGGGGCTGTGACCTGACAAAGTTTTCAAGGGTGACTCCTGCTCGGTGGGGCACAGACTCGAGGTGGGGGAGCCTGAGGGGTCAGCGGGGAGCAACGTGTCTCAAGCAGACTCCGGGAGCTCAGAATGAATGAATGAATGAATGAATGAATGAATGGCAGCCTCGGGGCACTGGAGGTCAATGGGAGCCCTGGGGGGACAGCGTGGGGAGGCGGCAGCATGGCGTTCTCTGCTTGCTGCCCCTGCTGGTCGCGGTGATGGTGGTTCTAGACACTGTATCCACTTCCTGTGGCCGCTGTATCAAGTGGCCACGACCTCAGCGGCTTAAAACAACACACATTCACTCTCTCGGCCTGGGGCCAGAAGTCTGACATGGGCAGGGCTCACGGGGCTCAAGTCAAGGTGCCAGCAGAACGCTTCCTTCTAGAGTCCCGGGGAGCATGCGTTCCTTTGCCCTCTCTCCAGCAGTCCATGCCGGTGGCCCCGCATCACTTCTCTCTGACTCCTGTGCCTGCTTCTAAGGACCCTCTAATTACAGTGCCCCCACCCCCCGGGGAATGCAGGAGCATCTCTCCATCTCAAGGTGGGGCCATCTTCCAGCCGGCCACAGGTAGGGCTGCCAGGCATGCAAGCCCCTCCCCATCCCTGGTCTCAGGGGACCCTCACAGCAGCCCAGGGAGGCAGGTGCTTTCCAGGGATGTGACTGGGGCTCAGAGAGGATGAGGAACCTTCCAGGGCCACACAGCCTGGACCTGGAGGAGCAGAACGACACCCTGGTCATGACACTGGTGTCACCTCTCTGGTTACAGCCCCCACCTCTCCAGTGGTGACCCCAGGGCCCTTTGCCCCTTTTCCTCCCAGGAAGGACACAGGCAAGCCCATCCCAGACCACCTGGACACCCCAAAGGGGCCCTTCATCTCGGAAAACCACATCAGCCCTGAGAAAGATGCACCCCTGACTCCATCCTCATGACCACGCAAGAAATCCGGGCGCCCGCTGCTGAGAACAGAGTGCTTCTGGGCTCCCAGTGGGTGCTCTGCGGAACCCCTTGGGAAGGACAAGTTTAGCAAGGCTGCCCCGCCTGGGGACTGCGGCCGCGTCTCTGGGTGAGCCCATCTGTCAAACGGAGAGCCAGAAGCCAGAGGACACGAACAGCCTTGTTTATTTTCATGTTTGTGATCGAAAATGCTGGCTTCCTGGGCCCCTCCGTTCCTTCGGCCGTTCCTTTAAGAAGGAAAAGGAAGTGTGGTCCTGGCAGAGTTAAGTGGAGCAATAAAAAATAAATCTCGGTAATTGTTGTGGAGACAGAAAGCAACACAAACCGGACCTAAGCACATTGTAAGAAAATGTCAGTGTTGGAGGGCTGGCCACTAGCTCTGCAATCCTCTGTCTCCCTGGAGTGGCCCCTGGACGGGGACCAGCACATTTGATTTTCTGCATTCCTGCTCCTGGGGTTTCTTGGAATGTCAGACTACTGCGTTTTTGGTTTGTTTGGTTTTTTTTTTTTTTCTTTTTCCTGAAAAGGACGGGTGGTTTCAAAGATGGTGGTGGAGAGAGCCTCCCACACGAGCCTGAAGGAGGACAGGGGGCCTCACTGGCCCGTGGTGCGCGCACCGGCCCGAAGGTGCCTCTGAAACAGCTAGCTCCCCTCCACGCTCCCCGGAGAGGGCATCCAGCACCATGTCTGCGACACAGAAATAAAACGGGGTATTTCTACATCCCGTTTAGCGAAGTGTTGACGGGCCTTTGCTTCCAGAAATAACAGCAATCCTCCCTCTATGTGCCCCTTGCCACAGCAAAACAACTGGATAGCTGTGAGGTGTCCAGAAGGACCTGGAAGTGCGCACAGGAGGGCAGAGCCCGAGTTGACGTTCGTGGAGTGCTTTCTGGATGCTGGAGGTGGTCCCCATTCGCGCCTCGTGCCCCCGATGGAAGCTTTCCTTTCAGAAGGTTCTGGTTGGGCTGATGGAGTGACTGGGGGCCTGAGCTCGCCCATTTCCCAGATGAGGAGGCTGAAGCTCAGAGAGCAACAGAGAGACCCAAGTCATCCTGGGGGCTGAGCCTGACGGAGTCCGGTGCCGGCGCCCTTAGGAGCGGCCGCCTGCTAACGCAGCACACAGCTGCGGGACGGATGCAGAAGCCCTGCAGAGCACAGACACGGTCTTGGTTGGAGCTTCCAGTGTCTGCCATGATAACAATAAATCAGACTTCCGATGGGGTGAACCTGATTTCTATCCCAGACATTCAGCAGGGATTTAAGTTAAGACCCCAAGATAAGCTTCAAGTTTGCTTAACTTGAAGCGGCCCCATTGTTTTCCCGTCAGCACCTTGGGCCCAGCAGTCGGGTGCCTCTCCCCGGCTCTTTCCCAGGTTGAGAATTCCAGGTGTATCCAGCGAATGTTAGCTGCATTGCAGGTGCTGGAGTGGTCTCCCCGAGAGAGACATGTCCCCTCTCCTTCCAACTGAAAATGCATTCCAAGACCCTTTTGCCTCTGGAGGCTTGTAGCCAGTTCTGGTCATCACGGCACTGGAGGGGAGGTGCTGGGCTTCTCCCAGTGAATCAGAAATTTGGACACCAAGTGAACGGAGGGGGGAGCCAGCCCTCTGGCTTGAGCTCTGAAGCGAGACCCGTTAACTGTCTGGGAAGGACACATGGTCGGGGATTAGCGGGTTTCCAGACTCTAAACAACGTAAGGGTGAGTGGGGAGAGCTCTGGCTGTCCCGCTGGGGTAAGGGAGGCCAGTGGGCGTTGGGGTGCGGCCCACCTGACTCCTCTGCCCACTAGCTGTATGACCGTGGGTGGAGCCTCGGCCTCTGGTGCCTCCTTTGCACAACGGGGATGTGCACTTCATTGTTGTCCACGCAGGAATCAGTATTTTCCTTTTATCATCCAGGGTTCAGAGAAGGAAAGTGATGTGTTCAAGGTCACACAGCTTGGACATGAAAAAATCAGGACAGGAATGCAGGGCTCTTGTCTGTGCAAATGACCCCCGTCCTCTACATTAGATGAGAAGGTGACTCTTAACCCACATGACCCAGGAATGTGAGATCAGAACCAGTCCCAAGAATGAGCCAGAAAACCAAACCAGGAGACTCTCCTTAACTACGGAGCTCAGATTCCACAAGGCTGCAGATTCCCAAGATGACCTCCCTGGGTCCTTGGACGTGCATGCTTTCCGGTGGCTGTCAGGATAGAAGCAGACACCCTGGACCACACCAGCACAGCTGTTTGATGGTATTCCCAGCCCAGTTGGGAAAAGGAATTAGCACAAACCTCCAGAGAGAGCCTGTTCTCATGAAGTCCACAGCCTGGCGGGGCGGCTGAGAGCGGGAGAGCAGCTTGGTCTGGTTTCACATTCTCTTATCTGCTGGCTTGCTTGGCCCTGTCTGCAGCGCGTCCTCCGCCCCACGAGAGAAGGTCTGGCACAAGATGCGGACAATAAACCCAGATTGGAACAAAAGCTGAATTCCACGTCTCTACCTAGAGCCCATCATCGTGGCCTCCTGACCCCTGTTTGGGGGCTCACAACCAGGCTCTTGGCTAGAGGAGCACGGTCCCTGGGGGTCCCCTTCCTCTTAGAGCTGTCTTCTGCAGCCTGGAGAGCCTTCTTTCGACGCCTTCAGTTTTGGATGGTTTCCTGGCGTTTCCGAACACCCCCGAATCTGAGCAGTGGGAACTTTTTCTTGGCACACGGCAATCCCAGGAGCTCATTGCCGACCTCTGCCGTGGTGCTCGTGCGATCATCCACCAGGGAGTGCGTCCCCGGCTCTGCGATGGGGCTTCCTCCAGACGGATCCAGACCACAGGTGCATCTGTAGGCAAGATGTGAAGACCGCACGTGCCAAAGAGGTGCCCCCGCAAGCAGACGTACTCCCTCGCAGACGTTTTCCTCACCCTATGGGTTTAAATTTTTAAAGAGTAAAATATGACATTAACTTAGTTCCAAAAATCAAAACAATTCAAAAAATGTACAGTTGGACAGTTCACTCCATCCCCATCCCTTCTCTCATTCCCACACCCTGCAGGGAATCAATCTCCTTAGTTATTTCTGGTCTGTCCTTCCTGTATTTTTGGGGGGAGAGGAAATATTATATATATAATTATACACACACACACACACACACATACGTGCATGTGCCTGTGTCCATATATGTGTATAAGAAATACATATATGCGGGATGCCTGGGTGGCTCAGTGAGTTAAGCGTCTGCCTTCGGCTCAGGTCATGATCCCAGGATCCTGGGATCGAGTCCCACGTCGGGCTCCCTGATCAGCAGGGAGTCTGCTTCTCCCTCTGCTCCTCCCCCTGCTTGTGCTCTCTGTCTCCCTCTTTCTCTCTCAGTCTGACAAATAAATAAATAAAATCTTAAAAAAAAAAGAAATATACATGTGCATAATATATATATTCTCTGCAAAATACGTGTATTGTACATTGTTTTGCACTTAGGTGATTTCCCCCTTAACCCTGGCTGCCGCTCCACATAAGTTCCTCTCAGACTTTCTCACTCCTTTTTACAGCTGGACGGGCTTCACTGTGTGGTTGTACCGTAGGCTATTCAACCAGATCTCCTACGGGTGGGCGTTTTGTAATTTCCAGTATTCTGCAGTTATAAGTAGTGTTAAAATTGCATACTTTTTATTGTCGGGGACAGTGTTTTGTCTGTGATACACACCTGCGTATTTTGCACTGTTGAATATTGCACATGTGTGGGTGCAGATTCGGACCAGGATGCTTTGGCTGTGGCCCTGCCACTGACTGACTGACTGATCCCTACAAATGCCCCGACCTCTCAGCACCTCGTTTGTGAATGGGGATGAGAAACAGTCCTCTCTCCAGGGGTCACCGTGAGGATCAAATGAGCTAAGGTGCAAAAATGCCCAGAACAGTGCCTGACATGTGGGAAATACCCAGAAGTACCTGCTGTGTAGACAGTGTTGGGGTGTCCCCCCCATCCCTGGCCGGGAGGTGGGCAGCAATAGGCTTTAAAAAAAAAAAAAAAAGCCCTGAATTGTAGCAATTGCCAATTTCCATGGTGTAAATACTCCCACATGTTTGATTTCAAGCTAAATGCATGGTTGTCACTCAACACGGAGTTGGGACGCTCGGGGCCTGCAGTGTCCGTCCCTGGCGAGCTGGCCCCCGCACACTGTGGTGTCCTCCAACCTCCTGCCCCATTGTGCGCACACGGCTGGCGGCTGAGGCTTTGTGTGGGCCTCTCCCCCCCACTCCCGCCTGGCTCCCCTCCTTTCTCACGCCCCCGCCTGCCCCCTCCCCTGTCCTCCCTGAGAACTTCCCTAATACACCCCTTCACACACAGCTGTGTCCCAGGGTCTGCTCCCAGGGAGCCCACCCAAGACTGCATCTCAAGATCTTGTTTTCCCTGAAAAGCCTGGAGTTTGGGACAGTTTCCTACACGAGAATACTCAGCAGGGTTGCGAGTCCTCTTTTCTCTTAACCGGGCTGGAACGTTCTCCCGGGTTTCATCTACATCTGTGCCCCAAGGTGTGTCTGTCCATGGGCCCTGACTCACGGAGCAAGGTCCTCTGCACTGACTCAGCAATGCCATTTCCTGCCCACAACCTTCTAGAACTCTTGCACTTTTGACACAATGGAGACCAGCCCACCCCTGATTCACCAGCTCAGTTTTCTGTCACATCCTGTACTTTCCCCGAGGATTTTTCTGTTCTCCTTCTGACCAGGGCCAGCGCCAACCAGCCCACAGCACCAGAGAACAGAAACGCGGCCAGGCAGACTTCAGCATGGTTCAGAAAAATAAAGAGGCAAGCGTGGAAGGTCAGGAGGTCCTTGGCCCTTCCCTTGTTGGAATCTACTTCGCCATGTTGAAATGGGCATCGTCTCTGAGTTCCCCTCCTGATATCCCCCAAAAAGGCCATGGACAGGGGGACCAGATGGCATTCCATGTGGTAGAGACGTGAAACGATTGCCCGCCAGCGAGTGTAATCGTTCTGGAAACAGTTCAGAATATTCATGTGTTCTGTACTTTTTCCTCAAGTAAATAAGGTGGAAAAGCATCAGAGGAGAGTCAAAGGTTCCTACAGGAATCCAGACCACAGGGGGGAAATAGTGAGCTGACATGGCTCAGCCTTACAAACAGCTTGTCCACGAGCCTCATGTGGACTCCCCTTCAGAGAAGACACCGGAGTATCTGAGGCTGGCCTCCATGATGAGCACAATGAGGGGCCGCCCCCAAAGCGACCATCCTCAAATTCCAGAGGAAACAGCTAAGTCAACAAAGGAAAAACAAGATCCCAAGCGGTCGCACACACTGGGGGAACTTTTCTGGGAGCTCTGCTGAGCAGCCACGTGGCCATCCATGGACACAGGTCCTCTGCTCTGCCTCAGGATCACCCCGTGAGTTCCTGACAGATCAGCTGTGGGCACAGATACGGGCTTTGGGGTGAAATTCTATTGTTATTGCTTTTTACAGAGTTCACGAGAGCATATTTTAACATCTAGGCCTAGATGGCATTTCCATGCCAGTCAAGGAGTAGGCAGCCCATCCAGTGGCAGACGGGAGCCACGGTGTAGACTGTGCATGCAGGTCCGTCCCTGCCAAGCCGCACTGACCACCCGGAACCGTGGAAACCAGAATACTTTGAATCAGAATTCTAAACTTAAATCGACTCTCTTCTATTAGGTAACTTTTAAACAAAACAAAACCAAGAAGCAGAAAGAGAGCAGGAAACAGCAAGATGTTTTCAGATACGGTGCCTCCCTTAACAAAAGGCAAACTGCGGGACGAGCCACTAGGAGGTGAGCGTGCGCACCCAGAACAGCAGGTGTCCAGAGTTCCTCCCCCGCCGGTCTCCTGAGATGCTTACACTCGAGTGGGTAGAAAGGGGATATATTCCAGAGAATCTTCCAGATCTGTGAATGAAGTGCAATGATTAGGAGCACATGCTTTGGACTCAAAGCCTGAATTTAAGTCCTCAGTCTGCTAATTACGGGACATGTGACACGTGTAGAGGGCAAAGCCTTTCCTCTCCCCACGCGGGTCGTGGGACTGACAGGTGCTCCAAGGTGATGCACACCAGGCATCGAAAGGCGCTTGCCAAGCTGTCGTCTGCCTGCCGAGCGCTCGGCATGGGAGCTGCTCTTGTTCTCCTGACTTGCCCCCTATTGGAAATAGATTAGTTATTGAAAACACAGGGTCTGTGTTCCCACGGCTTTGTAATAATGCCCAATAATTCTAGACGATGCACACATGTTCACGCACACGTGCTCACACACGTCTTCAGAAGGGTAATTTTCTCCAGACCACGCTTTAAGGGCCTGTGTGATTGGGGATTCTCGCTGGTGCTTTCCCAGCAAGAAACGTTGTCCGAATCTGTTTACTCTCAAATTTATATGAAGAGCTTCATTAGCAGCAGCATGGACTGTGTGGCTGCCAGATGGCACAGAGACAGTCTGAGGATGTTGGTTTCCCCAGTTTTGCAGAGTGATTTGTTTTTAATGAATTATGCACAGTGATCATAGGCTCTGCTCAAAGCCTCATTTACTCTGGAAATTCCTGAAATGGCTATTCATTTTTCCAAGTCTTTTTTTTTTTTTTTGCCCCTTGAAAGTTCACAAACACCCTCTGAAAAAGAAAAGCATTAACATACATACTTTTGTAGATTAGGAGACGCAGATGATTTGATAGAAAGCAGGTTCGGGGTGAAATATTCATGATAATGAATCAGCTCTCGGCGTTCTTTTTTTTAATCTATGGAAAGCCTGACAGCAAAGAAATGTTGATTAAATAAATTCACAGTAGATTCAAGAGTACTCGAGGACAAGGGTCTGAGACTCCTCTGGATTAGCTCACAGTGCCGATAACATGACGGAGCTCAACAGAGCTGTGCGAATGAATCAATAAAATCACACTTCCAAACAAACTCTTCAGGAAGTCAAGTGAGGAGCTGACCCTTCTCCTGGGCATCGTGCCCGCGGAGCCTGCCTGTCTGAACAGTGTGGACACACTCTGAGAAAGACGGTCTTTCTTTCTGGGGACCAGACAATGGCAGGATTCCTGGATTGTGTCTTCCGCACGTTTGCAGCAAGGAGACACGGTGGGTTGGGTGCTAACCAGCATCCACAGAGAAGATGAGGAAAACAGCCCACAGGTCAGGTCCACCCCGGCCTCAAAGACCACAGGCACAGACAGAACCCCAGGGGTGAGCACTAGTCTGGAAAATAAGAACAGCGTGGGTCCAATCGTTCCATTAATGAGCGTTAATGTAACAAACCACAGTCCAGCAGTCCGGCTTTGAGATGGGGCACAGGATGCAGCCCAATGTCAACCAGGAGTTTGATGGTTCTAGAACAGCGTTCAGGCCATGGGCATCTGAATCACCGTGGGGGTGCAGCCTCCCTCTGGGACCCTCTCCTCACAAGAACACAAATGCTCACGGACACAACCTTTGGGGCACAGTCTTCAGGGGGCTCAGGGACCCTCCCCGCCCCAAGCTTATCCTTCAACCACCCCCCCCACACACACACACAGGAAGAGTCTCTGAGTTCAAGAGAAAGGATATTGCTCCCCTGGTGTGACTTGGGGGCCTCGGGCAGATCACCCACACTCTGAATATGAACCGGCGGTTTTCACAGAATGGCCATACCAAGCCTCCCTCGGACCGTGGGAGAGCTGAAGGAACAGCGTGGCTCTCTGGAGGGCCTGCAGGATCTCTTCTCTGGCCACCCCCACCCTGCTCCAAACTGCCCCCTCACCCCTGAACCATCCCCCAGCGTTCTCGCTGTCTCCCGCCCACAAGCTCCCCTGCCGCAGCCTGCCCCCACCGAGCAGAGCGGTGAGGGACTCTACGGTCCGACCAGGTTTCTGTGCGGAACCACACGGCTATCTTTCTGTCTTCGTGAGAAGTGAGACGTGTGCCCCTGCCCACGAGGCCCAAGTGGGCTCTCCCCTGCTGCCCGCCCAGCCTCCTCCATGGTTGCTCCTCAGCCATGCCAGGTTGCTTCCTCCCTCAGCCCAGAATGTCCTTCGCCTGGCCCCGCCTTCCCATCTGTACTTCCCAGCCGGAGCACCCTCAGGAACCTCCCTTCCACAGCTCTCACGACATCCCCTAGATTCCCCACGTGTGTCTGGCCACACCTTGCCAGTACCCTGAGAGGGGCGGAGGCTGCACGGGAAGCCCCCAGACAGAGACCGGGCTGGTTGGGGGGTTGGTAGCAGCATCCCAGCCCATGCCTGCACACAGCAGGTGCTCAATACAACGTGCTAAGTGGGCAGGTGGACAGATGGAGGGAAGGAGGGCAGCGGGTATTAATAAGTAAACAAAGATGCCCAGCACAGCAGGGCTCCCAGAGGGAGCTCCGGAGGCACCTGTTCTGTCGGTCTGCAGATTCCCTCCTGTGGACCCCAGTCACTGAGAGGAATAACCAGAACATGGACCACATCTTCCGTCTCAGACGGCCGACCTGTCTCCCAAGTGCCTAGAACACATAGTAGGTGCTCTGAAAGTCTGTGGAATAGACGGAATCCCATGTGCGTGGCACCATGCCCAGTCAAATGTATGCAGTGGGTACCATTTGTAAATTGGGAAGTCAGGCATATTTATAATAAGCATCCAAATGTGTTATATTCTAGATAGTGTCTCTCAAAGTGTGGTACATCGACATACGCAGTCCTGAGACTGAAGTACAATGTGCGGTTGTCTGAGTTGTGCACTGAACAAGCCTTTTCTTTTCCATGGAACACCATTTTTTCTTGAAAGAACAAGTGACAGACAAATCACCGTTATTCAGACTTAGATGACTGGCAGGCATCTTCCTGAAAGGAACAAAGCGAGCCCACTGTAACTTCAAGGAAAACAACCTGACCGGTTGCTGCAATGCCAAAATGTAAACTTTCAGGTAAAAATGAGAGTTTTGGGAAATGTGTATTCACCACTGCAAGGTCAACAGCTTCCTAATTCTTAAAGACTTCTCTAATGATATCGGTGGTGATGTTGATCAACGTGATGTTTAAAATACCATATAATCAAATGCATCCGCCTTTGGAACGTCTGAGCCAGCATTTTCTAAGCGACCAGCATCCAATGTTACAAAATTATCCCCGGGTGAGTGGTGTGCTCAGAGTGCCAGACACCCCAAAGGGCTTTTTTGTCACAGAGAATGCACGGTTGTTCCACATGATTTCAGCTCCCGCATTGCAGCGAAGCTTTGAGACACACCACTTGCTGAATTTTGGTGTAGTATCAAAGAGGCAAAGCTCTGATTGTCTGGAAATGCTTACCAGAGTGCTCCTCCCTTCTCCAGCTCTGTTCACCTCTGAGGGGGGCTGATTTTCTGCATATGCTCCCGTCAAAACAGGGCGACAGATGGAAGTCAGAAGCAGACGTAAAAACCGACCATCTTCCATGATACAAGCCACTAAGGAGATTTGCTCAAGTGTAAGACAATGCCAACTCTTCTCACTGATTTTCTTGTTTGGGAACATATTGTTATTTTTCCTTTAAAAATGAATTATTTATGAGCGCCCGTCTGGCTCGGTCACAAGAGCATGAGACTCTTGATCTCGGGATCGTGAGTACGAGCCCTACATTAGGTGTAGAGATGACTTAAATAAATAAAACTTCTTTTTTTTTTAAAGATTTTATTTATTCATTTGACAGAGAGAGACACAGAGAGAGAGGGAACACAAGCAGGGGGAGTGGGAGAGGGAGAACCAGGCTTCCCGCGGAGCAGGGAGCCATGTGGGGCTCAATCCCACCACCCTGGGATCATGACCTGAGCCGAAGGCAGACGCTTAATGACTGAGCCACCCAGACTCCCCTTAAATAAATAAAACTTAAAAAAAATTTTTTGTTAATGAATTATTTAGGTTATGGATTTATTACTGTCATTTTTAATAAATTAATACACTAAATCTCCATTTTAAACTCTAATACAGTGGATACTAATAGACATAACCCACCCAGACCAAACTCTGGGGCTGTCAGTAATTTTTAAGATTGGAAGGGGGTTCTGAGACCAGAACCTTTGAGAACCGCCCTTCAAACTATGTGCCTGCTGAGATTTCCCCCCAAGCTAAACTCCGTCTAGAAATGGCTTCCGAGAAAGCTGGGTGAGCTTCGGTGCGTGATCACTTAGCCTCTGAGTTCCTAGGGGCCTTCTGTAGGATGGCTTTTGCTCCATGGATCTCTTCCCAAGTGCTGGACAGACTTTCTGAAATCATTTGCAGAGATTTCTGGACCGATAAGAAGGGCCACGATAAAATGGGCCCATTATTCGGATGGGGACAAAGAGAGGTTGAGATCATGCCAGAGAGCAGACCCGGCCAGGGTACAGTCACTCTGCCGTGGGTCGGGCAGGAAGCCAGCTCCCCGAAATTCCAGGAGCCCCAGCACCGGGAGCAGGGTGCAAGAGCCGGTCTTTCTCATGACACATCCATGGGGCCTGCGGTCTCACTGCAGTCATCCTGGGAATAGCTCGCAGTATTCTGGCCCCTGCGCATTTCCGTCACCACTGAAAGCAGGAATTATCCGAGTGGGTGGAAAAAGAAAATGAGGGGCAATTTAGGAAACACGACATCAGAGGTAAACAAGGGCCTGCCCTCCTCCGAGTCTCTTCTCTGCGAATTTGTTTCCAACATCGCGTTGCTCATCTGAGGAGTGAGGGCCACCCCGGCTTGAAACAGCAGGGCGGTTTACAGGGACGGGCGGGGCCCCTTCCCCGCTGTCTGTGAGCTCGGAGCCGACCTGCCCGCCCCAGTGCAGCCCCAGCTCGATTTCCCACACAGGGCTCTGCAAAATGACTCCCAACACCAGACCGCAAGGGGCATTTTATCTCAGCTGTCAGCCTGAAATACATTCAGAACTCAACGCAATTATGGAAACATTTGGGTCTCCTGAACTTCTCTCTGCTGGATTTCCCTCCCAAATAAAATGAAATGAAGCTTAGTTCTTTGGGGATTAATATAAACAAAGATCATAAAGGCATCCAGTGAGCAGGCGTGGGGGCGATCACGGGCTGAGAACGGGCCCTCCACCTGGCATTCAGCACTGGGGTGTCGTGCCTCTGAGGATGCACCCCTCACCATGAATATGGTTAATTCTTTTAATGAGAGCCCGGGAAAATGTTGTTTCAGCTACCCCCGCCCCCACCTCACTCTGTCAATCCACATCTTGAAGGTCCTGAGTAGTATCAAATGCAAATATCCTTTAAAAAAAGGAGGTGGTCAGAGGGTCTAGAGGGAAGAAGGGATTTTTGAAGTATGCACTAAGTCAACAGACCCGTGAGCAGTGGGACAGTAAAATTTCACAGCCAGGCTTTGATCTGAATTTCAGAAAAATGAAGCCATAAATGTAGAATGTTTTATGAACCCAAAAATAAGAAACTCTTTGTCTTTTATCTAAAATGTCTGCTGAGAAAAATCAGAGGATTATCTAAACGTCGAGCTCATTATATTTTATTTGTGGCAGGGTAAAAAGAGAGCGCAAACATATTTACCGAGGTTTATTTTAACTCTAAATAAACTAAATGTCGCTTTAAAATACATACATATGTATATTTCCAATGGGTTTCTGTGGACAAAACCATCAACCCACAGAGGAAGAAGTGAATGCCTTTATTGCTCAAATTGAAATTTCCCCTCCGAGTCCGCCGTGACCTCAGTGAGAGTTTCGTCCTGCAGTCAGCCCCTCAGGTGAAAATCTTCCCTCTACCGTTGCTACCTGCCAGGGACGCTTCCTGGAGGATGTTTCTGGACGCGGGTCACACGGAGGGCGGCACAGAGGCACTCAGGGCTCCCTTCTGCCTGGAGTTTCTGTGTTCTCGCAAAGAGGTAGTCGGGGAGAGAGAAATTTCTAAACTACATGCCCCCTAAACACGGCTGTCCTCAAAGAAGCAGGGACAGCCCTCACCCAACAAAGACGGGAAGGGTGCTGCCTGCTGGGCCCCGCCTCCCCCGCACCGGGAGGAGGTTCTTGAGGTGGTTGTCCCCAGCCGGACTTGGGGCTCAGTCTCCTGGGCTGGCCGGGGCTGCCTCACCGCTCCGCACCTGGGCCTGCACCTGCAGAAGGCCGTGCCAAGGCGCCCACCTCCAGGTGTCTCCAGGGAGACACTGCCCGGGGCGGCACCTGGCGCGCAGGGGTCCTCCGTCAACAACATCCGCTGCCATCCTCCCACGGGGCCCGGGTCCACAGCGAGGCTCCATCGCAGCCCTCCCTGAGCCCTGTCCGTCCGTCCATCCGTCCGTCCGGGACGCGAGCCCTCCCTCCTCAGAAAGCACAGCCGCTCGTAGGTGAGACTGCTCCGAGAAACCGAGGGGCCCTGCCCACGGCTAACCCCACAAACGGACCCGGGCGCCCGCTCCCTAGGCTTTCCCACCGAGCAGAGCTACATTCCTGGAGAATGACTCGGTGCCCAGATGTTTTCAGTAGAAGTGACCCTGTGATTCGCCGCGGTGCCCCGTGAGCCCTGTGAGGCAGCCGCGGCCACCGGGAGAACCCCGCTGAGAGATGCGGAGCAACCTGCAGGCCGTCCCGCCCCGCTGTCTCAAACGTGAACCCCCGCGTGCCAAGGCTCATTGCAAAATCCTCGGTGTTTATTAAGACACTTTCTTTCCCTCAAATGTGTGATCTCCCCTACCTCGTGGAAGGTAGCGCCGCCGCCTTCTAAAAGTCTCGCACACGTTACGTTTGCTTATTCTATTTCGGCAAGTGGTGGGAAAATGTTTTTAGCTTAACGTAAATACCCTTTCAACATCATGTGAGAATATCAGAAGTTGGGAGAGGTGGTTGTGGGGTTTTTCTTCAATTTTAGGTATTAATGATAAAAAAGGAAAAATAATAAAAATGAATCCTTGATTAGAATCCTTTCAGCCACTAAATTCTTTGCACGATAGCGACCCTTTTGTTACAAAATTTTTACTGCAAAATTCTATTTCTGTCCCTCCTGTTAACTGGAATAATGTCTGATATGTTGCAAGTTAGTCCCCAAATCTCCAAGGAGCTGACGATCTAATGATAAATGACACACACGTGACAGATGACATTAAAATCCGAAAACCAGCCAGATACCACGTCAGCCCCTTACATACATCATCTCTTTTACACTCTGGGGACTGGAGCCTGTTTTAGCAGCTGCTCAAAGATCACCAGCCACCTGACTCTTTGTCGGAGGCCAATCCTCGCTGGGCAGGTCCTACTGTACCTATCCTCTAGGTGAGCAAACCAAGCAGAGACAAGTTTACTTAACTCTCGGCGTCACCCAGCCAGCATGTGGGCTCAAGGGACACGTTCTTTCTTCCCGTACCACCTGTTGCCTGTAAGTTAGTGCAGAAGTGGGGACTGGGGTGTGGGAGCAGCCCCGAGGAAGATGGAAATACCGGTAGAAAGGGGGGAGAACAGTGGTCTGGACAGAGCACCCAGAGGAGGAGGGAATCCTCATTCCAGGTACCTCCTCCTGGACGCACACGAGTTCGAGAGTGTAAAACGTGCCACCCAGGCTCTGAGATTGGAGAGGCACAGCCCCGGACCCTCTGTGGTGCGTTCCTGCTACTGGGGTCGAAGTCACTGCCTCTCCCATTATGAATGCACCTGCACGGAGCCCACCGAGCCCCAGCTCCCCACGGACTCCAGCAACCCCTCAGCGCCCCTGTCGGCCCTGGGCTCATGCCATTCTGCATTTGTCCGTATCCGTCCCAACTGCTGGCGCAGGTTGCTTCCTTCCACCTCTCTTCTCAAAGTGCTTCGCCCGTGGGTCACTGAGCAGAGCTCCAGGCCTACAGGTCATACAGGTCATAACGTGGGTCACGAAGTCAGTGTGATGGTGATAGCCATTTCTTGAAAAAGTGGAACAGGGTAGAAGAGAATAGGATAGAGTAAGATAGGAGAGAATAGTGTAGACCAGAGCACATTTCACTTGGGAAGACGAGGCGTTGTTTTTGAAACATCTGGATCTGTCCTGCACGTGCGTGTGTGTGTGCGCACGTGAGTGTGTAACCCCGGGCACATCCGTCCGGGAACGGGCTATGCTGTTGTAATAAAGAGACCCAGATATAGTGTATCAACCAGTGGGATTTTGTCTCCCTCTCCGCACTAGTCCAGCAGTGGGCAGGTGGGCCAGGGTGAGCGGAGGGCTCTGCTCTATGGGATCATGTAGACACCCCCATTCTTCCCGTCTTGCTCCCCATCCCTGGGGGTCACCTCCACCAGCCTGGCCCAGCCGGCTCACAGCCCCAGGGCTGCTACAGCCCAGAGGCGGGGATGACGAGCAAGTGGAAGGCAAGTTCTTCCCTTCTCTAAGGACGAGAGCAGATGGGCGCTCACGCTTCCTCTCACATCCTATCGGCCAGAACTTAGTCTCAAGGTCACACCTACTCGCCCGGAGAGACTGATGGGAGACACAGTCTTCCAGCTCAGCAAGCAGACACCCCTGATACTTGGGAGGTTCTATTACTAAAGGCAAGGAAGGGGGGATGGAGGCCAGTGCCCAGTCTCCACCACCCTGGATAACCAGATCAATGACTTCTTATCGGGGCTGTGCTTGCCGTGTGTGAAAGCTGCTGCCTTATGGCACTTTCCCTTGTCCTTTATGAAACCCCCAGGGTCCTGTGCTCCAGCAGAAAGGCATGATCTGAACTTGAGGGGAGTTGGAGTGCCGTCCGTGCTCATTGGCAGCTGACCACATGCACTCGAGCAGGAACACGGCCTCCTCGCTCCTTGGGGGGCTCTGCAGCAGGACGCGGGGCATTGTACCCACACCCTCATGCACGGGGCTCCTCGGAGTCTGAAGTGAGATCAGGGATGTGAATCACCTTAGAAAAGTGAGGGTGCCCTCTGAAAGAAAAACGCGACGATTCCCTTCCAACCCTGCTTTGCTGCTGGTCAGCCTCACACGCGGCTGCGCTTCTCACCTCGGGGGTCCCGCCTTCACTCTAACACAGGACAGCCTTGGACTTGGAGGTCTTCACGGCCTATTTTAGAATCTGCTTGTTCTGTTCCTGCCCTGCGTCCTCTCTATGCGGTCCAAAGCTATTAACTCTAAATTTACACAAATGAGCTGGACTTATATGGGAATGCCATCATTTTATCCACAAGCGCCCTGCGGATGAGTGTGTGCAACATCTGTTGAGTGACGTGGTTGTGTTTCAACGTTATCACAATAAGGCCTGATCTGTGGCTGAGTCTGCTGATGTGGGGTCACTGAGGGGGAAAATGGGAATATTAAAAAAACAGTAACGACAACAAAACTTGCTCATTAGGTGACTGTGTTTGGAGGACCTCGTGTCTAGCATCTAAACCTCAGCTGGTGCGGGCTCACTTTTTAAACAGAGTGACCGTGTGCTGAGCATGCTTTCCTGCCCACGTCTCTCTGCCCATCGCCAAGGTCACCCGCCAAAGCTGGTCCAAGTTCAGGTCACCACAGAGCCACCGACCAACATTTCCAACAAAAGGCCGTGACTTTGGCCTCCATGCCATATCATTATACCTTGAAATCGAGCTCTTGACATGCTGTGCTTGAAGTGTACAACTTTTAGCTAATTAGAAGGCTAAAAAATGCAACTTAATGAATTCAAGGCTTGTTTATGCGAACCTGCCAAGGCGTTTGGCAGTGAGAAAGTGTGATTTGGTGAACGTCTGATTACAGGCCGTGTGGAATTCCACATGCGGAGAGGCTGGGTTGGATCGGACTTTTATTGAACTGTTGTCTAGAATGTGGACTAATTTCCGACTACTTCATAAGGACTTCTAAGCAGGGTTGACAAAGGATTTATCCTAATTATTGCTCTGGCCCGGGCCGTGATTATAAGTGATACATATGTAAGTTGTGTTTATGAAGTTTCCGAGTCGCAATTAGAACACGCTGTGATTTTTCTCCCCTTCCCCTTTCTTTTCCTGCTCACGGTGACTTCCTTGAAGAACCTTGCCTTTTTTTTTCTCCCTCAAATTAATACCTGCCAGAGATTTCCTTCAGACAGAACAGACTCCCAGCACATACCCACACCCGTTCCCGAGGAGCTTTTGATCTGCCATTTTTCAAGCCCGCCCCCTGAGAAAGCAGTGTGGCTACCAGCACTTTACCTAGCCCTTCTTTTCAGAGCCACAGACTGAAAGTAATTTGCAAATGGAACTCAGCGCTCGATTCTTTTTCTTGCTTAGCTCCAAGCAATTTTAAAATCACAGAGTACATCGAAGGCATGTCTAAAAAAGGAACAAAATGGGCTTCGGTGGCGGGGGGCAAGCAGAAGACAGCTGGGAAGTAAAGAGAATGTGCCAAGAGTGGGAATGGAAATTTCACCAGAAAATAGGTGCCGTGTGTGTTGGCTGTGAAGTTCTACATGCGTCCGCTGGAGCAAACAAGTTAGGAGGTCATTCAAAATGCCCGCCTATGTGTTACTTTTGTCTCTTTGAGCTCTCGGAATCTAAAAGGGTGCATTTAAAAATCTCCAACTAGCGACACTTGATGATTTACCTATTTCTCCCCATCATGCAGTCTAGTGTGGATTTATTGGTAGAACCATTATAGAATCAGGTTGCTTTCTTTTTGAGGCAAAAAATAACTTCAGAAGTGATGACCTATGTAAGAAAAGCGAGGGCCGGAAAGAGAGCATGGCGTGGCCGCCAGCACCATCCCGCACATAGTTACCATTTGTCCTTGGCGGGAAGAACCGTGAATATCTAGTCCAGAGCAGCAGTGCCCAAGCGAGGGGTACCGTGTCAGGAGCGGCAGGCTCCAGCTGTGCATGACACCCGCCCCCACCTGCTCATCTTATACCTGGGAGTGAGTCCCCTTTGGAACGCCTTCGTCGCCATGGGGCTCCTCTGAGCCTCTCGCCTGCCAAGGAGCATTTTGAGTCCCCTGACGGGAGGGGAGCATTCAGCAGTTCTCGCAGACGTGCTGGGCTTGGAACCCTGTTTCTGTGGAGCATCCCTCAGAGGGATTAGTCCTCTTTGGAGAAAGAGCTGCACCTGGAGGCCTGGTGATTGCCCGGTTCAAATCCCAGCTCCACTGCTTCCTGCCTGAGTGACCTGGGCACAGTCCTTTCAACCCTCGGAGCTTCATCTTCCTGCCGTGAGTGCCAACCCCATGGGGCGGCTGTAGGGTCTCCAAGGAGAAGGCGCAGAAAGCACGGCAGTGGCTGGCACTTAGTAAACCCTGGGGAGTATTCGTTACCCTAGCCGCTTTCTCCATGACGCTTCACTGGGACTAAGGGTGAAGCTGAGGCTGAAGGGCGTCGGGGTTTTACATCCGAATTTCTATGCCAAGCCACCTGGGTTCAAGTGTTTGCTTTGCAATGGACTTTTGGCCCCCGAGCTTCATTTTGTCATGGCTCGCAGGGCGACGGCCGCAGCCCCCAGCTTACTGGGTTGTTGTTGAAATTCAGGGAGTTAGTGTGTGTGTGCGCCTAACACAGTGTCAGCACGAGGCTTACAGGACCGGGCATGACCGTGACCAGCGGAACACAGCAGAGGGCGACCAGACCTGCCCCCAGGCTCTCTTCCACTCAGGAAGCTCCCTGAGACCAGGAGCCACGCCTCCCGCTTGGCGGTCCCTGCACCGCGCCCCACGCTGGCCCCAGGCACGTCCCCAGGACAGGCCGCACCGCTGACGCGCGCTTTCCCGGCTGGGCCCCCCGTCGCCCCGCCAGCGGACGGACTTCCACCCGCCACGCTCCCGCGGCGCTGGTCATCGAAGACCGAGCCCCCAGAGGAGCTTGGTGAGTGCGCCGCACCGTCCTCAGTGCCGACTCAGCCTGGAGCCCCTGGACTGACCGACCGGGCGCGTCCCCATCACCCGGATGTTGGGGCTGCCAGAGGAGACGGGCCTGACCTTTCCTCCCCGACATCCTGCTGTCCAGGCGAGGTCTGAGAAGCCAGAGGGGCAGCGTGGCGCTCTGGGACCTCGGCACCTGTTGGCGCTGGCCCCTGCGTCCGCTGGAAGGACAAGGACAGCAACTGTCAGAAACATGCCAGGTCCGCACAGGAGGCAGGTGGTGCCCTGAGCAGTTAAACAGCCAGAAAGTTTCCCTTCCATTGTGATTGTATCATCCAGCCCTTTCCGGTGGGACTGGGAAGAGTCCAGAACACAGGCATGAAAGGGCTGAACGCAGAGACTTTACCTGGACACTGACAGCCCAGGAGCCCTCAGCCCAGCTGGGGTCGGCAGCAGACAGTCCCTCCCATGCCAATGGCTTTCTGCATTTCTTGGACCGTCTGAGGATGTTTGCAGGATAGGCCACAAGGACCACAGAGCCAATGCCCACAGGAGCACTCCACACGGATCAGGAGCTGTGGGACGGTCCCCAGTGTCGGGTTCCTGAGCGTGCTGTGTCCCGTGCTGCACAGCGTGCCCTCTGGGAAGGGCCTCGGCTGCCCGCAGAGGAGACCACGTGGCGAGGAATCCGTCTTTGCCTTTTTCACCTCCCCGTGCCCCACAGCAGACCATCTGTGCCGTCCACGTGGGGAGGCCCAGACTAAGCCGGGGCTGACGCGCAGCCTTGGGAGTGTGGGCTCTGCATCCTGAGGCGCTGGTCCGAATGCAAGTGTCCTCTCGGTTCCGAGTGGCCTGTGGCCTCAGGCAGTGAAGTTCTTGATTTGCAGTGTGACTATCATCAGGGCACTTCCCTCCTAGTGTTGATCTTGGGATCGACTGAGCTTGCTCCTGGGACCAAGAAGCACACGCAGGGCACCGTCTCTTAGCTTCTCCATGCCTCCATTTGCACATCTGGAAAATAGGAGAATAACCAGTGACAACAGCCCCCACAACCCCCGCTGAGAAGCTGGTGGAGGGAGAAGCCAAAATATACCAGGAGGAGAGCTTATCGATCGTGATATTGATCCCGTACCACTGGTGACCACCGTCCAACAGCACCCTGGGATGCCAGCCGGGGAACCGGACAGACCAGCTGGCCGGCTGGAGTCGGCCGGGGTGGGGGCTAGACTCAGTCAGCCACCGAAAATCCCCCAGCAATGTTCCCCTGACGTACTTCCTCGTTGGGATGCAGAAGGCACCACGTGGGGGCCAGGCGGGGCGAGGCCATGATAAAAGTCGCTAAAATAACATCCAACGTGCAAGAGATCAAAACAGGCGTCCTTAGTTGAGCTGTTTGCTCTTTCCGCCCGCTGCTCCACTTGGCTCCGTGGCAGCGTGGCCCCCGGGTCCTGCTGTCCACACAGCGAGAACACCCACCGTGGGCCCCGCTCCGATCGGCTGCTTCCCCAGCGCGGCCTCGCTGAGCTCCCGGCCAGCGCCCATGTGTCCGCGCGAGTGCCTCAGGCAGACGTGGACTCCAAGGCTCAGCGACGAACCTCCGGCTCCACGGCCGCGCACTGTCTGTTCCCTGATCCCCGCTGCGTCAGCCTTGCCTTCGTTCTGATCAAATCCTACAGGACCTCCAAGGTGAGGCCCTGCCGCCCCACACACGGGGGCCTGGCCATGACTGCCGGGCGGGGGAGTCCGCCACAGGACTCACTTCTTCCAGTCCTTGGCTTTTGAAGAGAATGCTTCAAAACCCAATTCAAACAGCGCGTCCTCTGGGGGCCTTCTGTGGTTCTTTCGAGTACTCTGTGGCTCCTGTGACTCATCACACCCCCTTCAGCAAAAGCAGGTCCATCCCCTGGAAGATCGCAGGGTCACTCAACAATCAGGAGTCACGTGTGAGCACCCACCCTGGCCATTTACCAGAAACTACGGTGGATAAAAATATGCTCCATCAGCCCCAGCCTTTGAGAGGCCTGCCACCAAAGCCAGGAGCTGAGAGTCGCCCTGTCACGGTGCAGGAAAACCGTGCTCTCTACTTCTCCTTTCCTACTCGAACACTCGTGCTCACTCTTCAGGCTTCACCCCCTCCCAGTGGCCCTCTGACCCTCAGGAAGAGCGTCCCTCCCATGTCCCCATCACCCCACCCCGGGATTGTCCCTGTCGCTCTCCCCCTCCAGACTAAGATAAACTCCTTCTGAGCAAGGACTGTGAGATCGTTAACATACTCCAAGATGCAAATCGGAGAAACCAAAGACTGTTCTGGCTCCGACAGATGAGGGGAAGGTGCCCAAAAGACTGTGGCTGGTCACGGAGCCTGGAGCCCCGGGCAGGAGGGCGCAGGGCCAGGAGGGCTGGACCTGGGAGCGGGGAGGAGTTAGGACCCCCATGCTGTGTTCCTTCCGTGCCGCTCACCCCGACCCGTGTGTGGGTCTCTCCTCCCTCGCCCTAGACCTCGGGGTGTGCAAGGCAGAAAGCACGTCTTTGTACAGCCTCCAGACATACCTTATGCAAGTCCAGCAACATGGAGTCTCTTCCCCGGCCCCGAATCCCCAGGTCGAACCAGTGTTCCTGGCAGGCCTGTGTCTGACTTCTAGCCCCGCTCCAGCGATCCATGGAGCTGAGCAAAGCTGCCCTTGGGGAGTCGTGGCAAAGCCCAAAAGGTGCACACGTGTCCCGCCTCCTCTTGGCCACAGATGCAGGTGCCAAGGCAGCAAGTCTTTGCCGTCACCTGTCACTGCCAAGTGTCCCATCAGTGCAGACGCCGTGGCCACCTGGCTCGGGCGCCCACGGCCACCTCTCCATGAGCCCAAGGCAGCCCTGGGTGCTGCGTGGTGGAGCTTGCTGGCTGTCCTGTCACCTCTTCACCTGCAGACACTCTCCTTAGTGCAAAGCCGCTTGCACGGGGTGGGCCCGGAGAACATGCCACGGTCAGGGGCCTTGCTCCAGTGCCTGCTGCATTGGTTCTGCATGGAAGACCCCCTCCTCTACTGGGCAGCTGCCCCAGGAGCCCGGGGTCCTGGCAGAGTCTAGCCTCGACCACCTTGCTGCCCCACTGCCCCCGCCTCCTCCACTGGGCACTTCTACCAGACAGAAGTGAACAGAGGAAGTCGGTTCCACAACCCAGAAGCCTCGGAGGGGACAGTGAGCAAGGTGAGCAGCCAGCTTCGGCCACCGCCAAAGCCCAGAGGTGGGGATGGCAGCAGAAGGAGGACCTCAGAGGATGGGGTGAGCCAGAAGCTCGGCGCAGGCTCAGATGGAGGAAGGTGAGGAGAGCCTCCCCCACCCTCTCCTGCCCCACTGTCCAGATCTCCGTTGGGCAAAGCCGTAAGGGAGCCAGGGCGCATGGACCCTGAGAGGTGCATTCCAAGAAGAGCAGGCCAGATCTGAGGACGGCCAAAAGCCCTCCTCCCTGATGTCGCCCACCATCACCCCCGGCAGAGAAAAGGAGCAATCCCTTTTCCTCCAGGGGAGTCAGCCCTCTTCCCAGACACCTTCCCCTCCCTCTCCCTTTCCAGAGATGCTGCCCTGCCAAACTCCAGGCTCCTCGGCCCCTCCCTCCCTGCAGCAAAGCCAGAAACTTCCTCTCTCCCAAGAAAAGAGGAACAGAAGAAGCCACAGACCCGCTCTATGTGAGCAGACACCTTATCCTACTTCTTTGCGATTAGTCCGCATGCTGCTCAGTCACTCCCTCCTTCCACAATGTCAGCCACTCACCAGAAAGACGAAGAAGAACACTTTAAGCCACCCAGAAATCTATACAGTAGTCCCACGACCCCCAGATTGTGCTGCAAAGGCCCCAAATGTGCCAAAAATGGACCACCACCTACCCAGCAGCCTCGGCGAGCAATCCGCTGCGCACAGCCCTTCTTCGCCCACAACTCAACCCCACAACTCCTCTTTCTCTCTCCCCTCCTTGCATCGCTTGGAAGTCGACTGTCCTGGATGGGGTTCAAACATCTCTACAGTTTTATCAGCTTTTTAGAAATGGAAGTTACAACTCTAAGGGGATTGCTGAGCAGAGATTGAGCAGCTCCAGGGGAGGAAGTAATGTGGGGTGAAGGGGTTCAGTTTCAAAGGCATCTAATGGAACGGTGGAGGAAGCCTGTGTTGGAATACAACGCAGGTCCTTGGAATGCCAGCGCTCAGTATAGCTAGCCGGCCAGGAAAGAAGGGAAAACGTCAAGTAGGAGAAGACATTAGGGCGAGCAAGGATTTCATGGTGGAAGGAAATATTTAACTAAGTGCATTATTCATTTTTCATTGACTCAGATGCCAGGGGCTTTAGCTCATAGTGCGGGGTTAGAGAGAACGTCCAGACCCAGCAACGCTATGCAGTTAAACTTTTTTTTTCCTCTTTTGTAATCTCGGGTAAAGAGTTCTGGTCCTTTGGGGTCTTTGGGCTGAGAGCAAATATTCCATCTTCTCTAGGGAGACTCTGCCTTTTTGCTTGACAGAAAAATGGAAAGGGTGACCCTGCTGGCACTCAGCTCCCCTGGTCACCAGGACTGGGTGGGCCTTTAATCCCCATGGAGTCACCCAATCTCCCGGGGTCGGCTGGGGGGTCTGTGAGTCAGAGGCTTACTTCTGACACGGGCCTGCTGTTTCTTGCACTTCCGTCAGGGACTCTGCGAGCCGTTCTGGAAATAGACAGAAATGCCTTACTTGTTCTTTCTGACGGTGACATACAACAGTTGGTTTCTCCTTCTCATTTGACGTGTTTCAAAATGTCGTAGTGACTGCAAACTATTTCCCTAATTGATCCGGAATGCAGACTAATTCCCATGCCCCGAATTGGTTCATGTGTTCCAAATTTGGAAATTGTATCATACATTTAAGACAAGCCTCATTAGGACTGCAGTTTAGAGCTGGGTTGAACAAAAAAGACCAAAAAAAAAAAAAGGTAGGGGAGGACAATGAACTCTGACCTGATTATAAATTAAAAAAAAAAAATCCTAATGGGGCGCCTGGGTGGCTCAGTCAGTTAAGCATCTGCCTTCAGCTCAGGTCATGTTCCCAGGGTCCTGGGATCAAGCCCCGCATCGGGCTCCCTGCTCAGCAGGGAGTCTGCTTGTCCCACCCCACTCATGCTCTCTCTCTCTCTCAAATAAATAAATAAAATCTTTTTTAAAAAATCCTACAAACATTTCGGTAATAATCATGATAATGCTAACAAAAATAGAGGCAAATATTTATTGAGACACTCACGATCTATCAGGCACCATACTGAGTATCTTACTTACAAAATGCATTGGATTTACCCAATTATCTGTGTGAGAGGTATCAACACTCCCAGATACGCCCACAGAGGCTCGTAGGAGTGGTGTGGCTTGTCAAGCAGGCACAGGCAGGAAGAGGGGAACCCAGCACCACGGTCTTTTTGGTTAGGATTCACAGTCTTCTGAGTCACTCGTGGGTACAGAATTTACCAGCACCCAGAGGAAATGATTTACACAATATGGATGCCACAGCTTTGACCCCAGGGATGACCCTCCCACAAGCTTCTGGTTGAGTGAAAAGTAAGCACCAGAACCCACTGTCTTTTTTTTTTTTTTTTTTTTGGTAATCTTTAAAATTTGAGTTGGAGAAGCAAGATGTGCATATTTGCATAATGGCTATTATGCATATCCATCCAAGAGACCGTGGCTTATTTCAGACATTGGAGACATTACTTCCGTCCATCCCCCACTGGCCAGCAGCTCGTCACATGCTCATGTCCTGGGGGCTGGGACATGTAATCCTTCCCCTTGGCAGCCACGTGCCTACTGAAATACCAGGATTCTGTTTCCAAAGGAAAAGGGAACATGGATGCTGATGGCGACGAGCTATGTTGGCCACAGTCTTATTCACACTGCGTCCCCAGCTCTCTTCCAGTCTCTGGGACATGATTCTCGGATAAATAAACTCACAGGTCACAGGTCGACAACCTCTGATAAGAACCCCCACCATCGTTCCAAGCTTCTGGAAGACCCAACGTTAAATGTAAAAATTCTCTTATCAGCATAGGTAAGGCAAATATTGTTGTCTCCATTTACAGCCGAGGGAATAATATCCATGCTCTCCGACTTCCTTATCTGTAGGACCCCAATTTTATCCAGGGTGATCTTCTTCCCTGCAAGAAGAATGCTGCAACCTGCATGTAGATGCTCTCCTCTCTGGGAAGTAGAGCTTAACCCCACCCTTGAACGTGAGCTGAACCAGGTGCCTTGCTTCCGAAGACAAGAGCATGGAGAGAGAACTTCAGGAAGCTTGCAGTGGAGAAGCCCGGCAGACACCTCGTTAGGCAGGGGACAGAGGTGAACATCACCAGGACATTTCGTATCTGTGGTATGCTTCCCCAAACACAAAACTCAGTCTGATCACGACAAAAACCCAGGGTGACAGACAAACCCAAGTTGAGGGACAATTGGAAAACATCTGAACAGTCCTCTTCAAAACTGTCAAGGTCATGAGAAACAAGGGAAGTCTAAGAGATTGCCGCAGCTCAGCAGAGGCTAAGGAGACATGGAGCCTAAATGCAGGTTGGGATCCCGGAGGAGATCTACAGTCTGGGGTTTGGTTAACAGTGATGTACCAACGTGGATCTCTTACTTTGCAAAATGTGCTGTCGTTATGGAAGATAGAGACACTGGGGGAAACTGGGTGTGGGGTATATGGTCACACTCGGTACGGTCTCGGCAACTTTTCTATGACTCCTAAATCATTCCAAGACAAAACATCTGTTGAAATTAAAAATACACAGCATCCCTAGCAGTTAAGGGTGCCCAAATGACCCTTTCCTGGCCAATGAGATGTGAACAGATGACTGTCCACAGAGTTGGTTTCGGGGAAGGCTTGTGTGTGTGTGCGTGCGCGTGCTCATGGATGTGTGCGAGCGTGCATGTATGCACATGAGCGTGTATGCATGCACGTGTGTGGGTGTGAGCATGTGTTTGCACATGTGTGCATGCGTGTTTAATAAAATCTGGGCACACACCTCCTTCCCTTCTTCTTACCCCCTGCTCTGTGCCTGAGATGCAGCCTTCCTGCATGTACCACAGGCGGGAAGGCAGCGCGCTGGAAGGAGACCCAGGTCTTAGCAAGTTCCTTCAGCCACTACAACGTGCAAGTCTATCTTTGGAATTCTCGTCATGCGAGGAAATCAGGCCTCATAGCTCAGCCTCATTTGGTCAAGCACGGTCAAATTCCTGGGCAGCCGAGCCCACCCCTAATCTATAATAGGTGGAACCCCAGGAAGTTGTCGGTATGTGATGATCTCTGCCCGCGGCAGAAGCTTGTGATGATCCCAGTTGTTAACTATTTTATTTCTGTAGCAGGATCGTTTTTTTCTGTGTGGTATTAATATGTATGTGCTTCAGTGGTGGAAAAACGAAAACTCCCAAATCCTCACTTTCTTGAGAGGCTGGTTACATAGGGTGTCCGTATGGGGGTGCATCTATGTGTGTGTGTGAGATGTATTGATTACATGATTTTGAAGGATAATAGTCTGTTGTGTGGATGTGTTTTAACAGCCAAATTGGATGTTTCAATTTGGCAAGGAAGGTAGGATTTCAGACACTCAGGCCTTGACCCGTAGGCTGGACGATAAGACCAATTGAAGCATAATGAAATGTATGTTTCCGTTGCTTCTGTTGTATCTGTCTGGGGTTCATTGTCTTATTCTTTAGTGACTTTTAAAATCTTGTGCCTGAAAGTTTATTTTCCATAATTATGAAGTAGATGTGCATGCTTACATTTATGTAAAACATTTGCTGTATAAAGGTGGGGTTTTTTTTGTTTATTCTCTTTTTTTTTAAGATTGTATTTATTTATTTGTCGGAGAGGGAGGGAGAGAGAGCACAAGCAGGGGGAGTGGGAGAGGGAGAAGCAGGCTCCCCGCTGAGCAGAGAGCCGAGTGGGACTCGATCCCAGGACCCTGGGATCATGACCTGAGCCGAAGGCAGACGCTTAACTGACTGAACCACCCAGGCGTCCCTTTTGGTTTGTTCTCGTAAAGATCACTATATTTAAGTAAAAAACGAAGGTCAGCAATAAAATAAATAAATAAATAAAAGGCATCAATTCCTCCCAGCAAGGCTGGGTCAGATTGCCTTTTTTCTAAATATTATTGAACCATCTCCTATAAATCTGGGTCACCAAGAGTAGCAAACAGCCCCTCCCCAACATCTTTTTCTAGGGTAAGGAGTTGATCTCTTAAGAACCATAATAATAGGGGTTTTTTTAAATTGTGTTTTGGGGTCCCCAGTTTTATTTATTTATTTATTTATTTTTAAAGATTTTTATTTATTTATTTGACAGAGAGAGATATAGTGAAAGAGGGAACACAAGCAGGGGGAGTGGGAGAAGGAGAAGCAGGCTTCCTGCTGAGCAGGGAGCCCGATGCAGGGCTCGATCCCAGGACCCCGGGATCACAACCTGAGCCGAAGGCAGACGCTGAACGACTGAGCCACCCAGGTGCCCCATTGTTTTTGGGTTTTTTTAAGATTTTATTTATTTATTTATTTGAGAGAGAGAAAGCGAGAGAGCTGAGGGTAAGCGCGGGGAGGGAGAGAGACAAGCTGACTCCCCTCTGAGCACGGAGCCCTATGCGGGGCTCAATCTCTGGACCCCGGAGATGAGCTGAAACCGAGAGTCGGATGCTTAACCAACTGAGCCCCCCAGGCGCCCCTTAAGAGGTTTTAAATACCGCGTTTTACCTGGTGCCCTTGATGCTTCAGGCGACTCAGTAAGAGATTCCCTCCCTACCTTCAGACTAGAAGCCACCGACTATTGGTGGTTAGAAGAAATTCTTATCTTCCCCACCATTTCACTCCTACATGTATCCCCCAAAGGCCTGAAAACTGGGACTCAAACAATCCCTTGCGCACGGGTATTCATAGCAACACTATTCACAGCAGCCAAAAGGTGGAAACAACTCAAGTATCCAGAAACTGATGAATGGATTGACCAAACTCGGTCTATGCGTACACTGGAACATCACTCAGGAGCAAACAGGAACAAGGTGCTGACATGGGTTGAACGGCCCTGCAGACATTACACCCCGTGAGGGAAGCCAGCCACAAAGAGTGAGTCCTCTTACATCAAATGTGCACACCAGGGAAATCCACAGACGAGTGCAGGTTGGTGGCTGGTGGGAAGCAATTGCTGACAGATACAGAGTTTTCATTTGGGGCGATGAAAATATTTTAGAACTTGGGATAGAGGTGGTGTTTTCACAACATGGTTAATGTGCTAAGTGCAACTGAATTGTACTTTTAAATGATTCATTTTATGTTTCGTGAATTTCACCCCTAATTTAAAAAACTTTTCTTCGGGCGCCTGGGTGGCTCAGTCGGTTAAGCGACTGCCTTCGGCTCAGGTCATGATCCTGGAGTCCTGGGATCGAGTCCCGCATCGGGCTCCCAGCTCGGCAGGGAGTCTGCTTCTCCCTCTGACCCTCCTTCCTCTCATGTTCTCTGTCTCTCATTCTCTCTCTCTCAAATAAATAAATAAAATCTTTAAAAAAAAAAAAAAACTTTTCTTCAATGTGTTTAAACACATGATAAAACCAAAATAACTGTCCTACGGAATGACTTATAATTAACACAAATAAAGTAAGGTCAGCTAGCCTGGGGCTGAGAAGCTCCACACACAGTTTGCACCTGCTGTGTGTGGTTATCTGTTGCTGCCTAATAAACCGCTCCAAAATGTGGTGGTTTCACACGATGACATTGCTTTGCTCACACTTCTGCGCAGAGATCAGCAGCAGCTACCCACCCGGACCCCTCAAGGTGGAGGCTGGGATCACCTGAAGGGGGTCTGGCTCACCTGGCTGGTGGCTGATGTTGCTGGGGACCTCAGACGGGGCTGGGAGCAGGACACCTCCACGTGGCTTTTCCATGGGGCCATTTGGCTTCCTCACAGTGCAATGACTCGGGCCCAGAGCACCCCCCGAGGTCCAGGCAGACGCTGCCTCACCTCCCGTGACTTAGTCTCGGCCGCCATATGCCGGGAAAAGCCTTGTTAATAATGTACAAGTAGGAATCTGATGGTAGTTTCGGATTGATGACGGAGCCGGTTTCTGGGTTTTCACCACAGAACTTAGAGTCACTTCTCTGCACGCCCCGATGTTAAAGAATCACCTGGAATCATCCAGCAAATGTCCCACACCACTGAACCCCGTGTTCGAACGCTGACACTCTCTGTCATCAGCTGCCTCCCCTTTACAGCCACAGTGAGCACCCTGTGGGCTGATTCTGGCCCGGACACAGGCGTCGACGCCGCACACACCGCGAACTGACTTAAACATTAAACACGTCTGTGTTTGCCCAATCGATAACTTTTCTTTTCCCAAAAAGAGGAAAGAAAAAAAAAAAGCTATCCAAAGTTGTTTGGGTTAAGTGCCAGCATTTCATCTAGGGATGAAAACCACTTCGTTCTAAAGCCAGACTTCCTTGCAACACACGCTTAGGATCAGCTAGTGGATGTTTGGGGAGGAGATAGGTACCCCGGCTGCTCAGCCTCACCCCAAAATTCAACATCCTTCCAAGGTGCCCTGCAGGGTGAGGTGACTTTCCTCCCTAAGGAGCCCCCAGCTTTCTGTGACCTCACCAGTGGGGTCCCACAAATTGCTGGGAGCCTGGCTGGGAGAAGAGGTGCAGGACTAGGTGGCGCCACCAAGGGGTCCTGCTCCTGTGTCCCCATTTCCCTATTCACGGAGCCCTGCAGTGTGCGCGGCTCTGTCCCAGCGCATCTCAATCCTAGCAAGGACCGCATGGATGTTTGGTGGGAGGTGGAGGTCACACAGGGCTCTGACCCCCAGGCCACCCTTGCCAGCCCCTCTTTCTAGAACTGCAAACGAGAAGCAGCCGTGTCCCTCCACGTCAGCGACCACCTAACCAAAATAAACTGGGTAAGCCTGTGCTCCGAGGGAAGGGCCCCTGGTGCTCAGCCTGTTGGGAGGTTATCACCGTCGTGGTGGTCCCGCATCTTTACTGGAGAGGCATTTTTCAAATCTGTGAGAACAAACCTCACCAGCTCTTGAAAGATTGAAGGGTGGGCACGCCCAAGCCCGTGGGCGGACTCAGCATCGCTGACCACTCTGCGGGCTGATGGCACATGGCCCAGGCGAGAGAGTCCGGCTGCTCTGCGTGAAAAGCAGGTTGCTCGCTGGCTTTGCCCCTCCTGGCTTTAGTGGCTGACTCATCTGGAAATGCATCCGCAGGCTCAGCCAGCTGGCATCCACCCCTGCGGTGTCTCCGGGCCCCAGTGTCACTGTCACCTGTCCCATGCTGGCCATCTTGCTCAGGCCTCAGCTGCTGGGCTCATCAGGAGCTGCCCAGGGCTGCAGGTGGAGGGAACAGCAGGAAACATCTGTCTCTAAGTCACTGAGCCAGTGGGCTCACCTGGAAGATGGAGACTGCACTTACCTGGTCTCTTAGCCCCTTACGCTGTCCTCTACCCACGTGAGCTGCAGTGATTCTTTTATTCTTTTATTTTATTTTATTTATTTTTATTTTTTAATTTAATTTCAAGTTAGTTAACCTAGGGTGTATTATTAGTTTAAGAGGTAAGGATTTAGTGATTCATCAGTTGCATATAACACTCAGTGCTCATTCCATCATGTGCCCTCCTTAATGTCCATCACCCTGTTACCCTATCCCTCCACCCACCTCCCCTGCAGCAACCCTCAGTTTGTTTCCTAGAGTTAAGAGTCTCTTATGGTTTGTCTCCCTCTCTGTTTTCATCTTATTTTATTTTTCCCTTCCCCTATGATCATTTGTTTTGTTTCTTAAACTCCACATATGAGTGAAATTATATGGTATTTGTCTTTCTCTGATTGACTTATTTCACTTAGCATAATACCGTCTAGTTCCATCCACATCGTTGCAAATGGCAAGATCTCATTTTTTTCATTTCATTTCATTTCATTCTTTATCCATTCATCCATCCATGGACATCTGGGCTCTTTCCATAGTTTGGCTATTGTGGACATTGTTGTTATAAACATTGGGGTGCAGGTGCCCCTTCGGATCACTACATTTGTACCCTTTGGATAAATACTCAGTAGTGCAATTGCTGGGTCGTAAGGTAGCTTTATTTTTAAGTTTTTGAGGAACCTCCATACTGTTTTCCAGAGTGGCTGCACCAGCCTGCATTCCCACCAACAGTGTAGGAGGGTCCCCTTTCTCCGCAACCCCACCAACATCTGTCGTTTCCTGACTTGTCAATTTTAGCCATTCTGACCAGTGTGAGGTGGTATCTCATTGAGGTTTTGATTTGGATTTCCCTGATGCCGAGCAATGCTGAGCACTTTTTCACGTATCTGTTGGCCATTTGGATGTCTTCTTTGCAGAAATGTCTGTTCATATCTTCTGCCCATTTCTTGATTGGATTATTTGTTCTTTGGGTGTTGAGTTTGATAAGTTCTTTATAGATTTTGGATACTAGCCCTTTATCTGATATGTCATTTGCAAATATCTTCTCCCATTCTGTCGGTCGTCTTTTGGTTTTGTGGACTGTTTTTATCTTGAAGTCCCAATAGTTCATTTTTGCCCTTGCTTCCCTTGCCTTTGGCGATGTTCCTAGGAAGAAGTTGCTGTGGCTGAGGTCCAAGAGGTTGCTGCCTGTGTTCTCCTTTAGGATTTGGATGGACTCCTG
>NC_138384.1:2487690-2497415 GCF_054177405.1 Leptonychotes weddellii
CTATTTTGAGGCTATTTTTGTGTGTGGTGTAAGGAAATAGTCCAGTTTCATTCTTCTGCATGTGGCTGCCCAATTTTCCCAACACCATTTGTTGAAGAGACTGTCTTTTTTCCATGGACATTCTTTCCTGTTCTGTCAAAGATTAGTTTTTGTGCCAGTACCATACTGTCTTGATGATTACAGCTTTGTAATAGAGCTTGAAGTCTGGAATTGTGATGCTGCCGGCTTTTTCTTTTTCAACATTCCTCTGGCTATCTGGGGTCTATTCTGCTTCCATAAAAATTTTAGAATTGTTTGTTCCATCTCTGTGGAAAATGCTGGTGTTATTTTGATAGGGATTGCATTGAATGTGTAGATGGCTTGGGGTAGTATGAACATTTTAACAATCTTTATTCTTCCAACCCATGAGCGTGGAATTGCAGGGATTCTTTTAAAACCTGTCACATGTTGTTCCTGTGATCAAAACCCTCCAGGGTCTGTACCCTTCACTTTGCATTAAACAGTCTTGGCAGATCCTACAAACACAGACCACCTTGCTGTTTGCACATAAAGACACCTGCCTCAGGACCTTGGCACTGGCTGTCCCTTTCCCTCTGCCTGGGCATTCTTCCCCAGAGAGCCTCCTTCCACATGTCCCTCAGAGCTCGCTCAAATGCCCCTCCTCTGAGAGGCTGTCCCCATTCCCCTGTGTCACATCAGTGCCCACTGCCCCCCATCACTGGTCCTGCCTTATGTGCCTGCCTGGCAATTTTCGCCACTTGGTACAGTGTACGTTCTTCTATTTAGTGTTGGTCCCCCTTTGGTTTGTTCATGGCCAGCCCAGCCATCCCACACCCAGCCTAGGACCTGGCACACATGGGCCCCCGGTGGCCCATGCCTTGTGGGCCCTGAATCAGGGCTGGTCCTAGACGACATTCAGGTGACCGCTGAGGCTAGGCTGCAAAAGGCCTATAGTTTGTGCTGTGGGCTCTCAGAACACCTACAGCCCTGAGCCACCTCGTGGGAAATCCGGCTTCCTCGCAGCCGCCATGCTGGAGCAGCCTCCTCAACAGGCTACGTGAAGACAGAGAGATGCCATTCACCCAGTCCAGCTGTCCGGATGAGGCCTCTGGCAGCACAGAGCAGAGACCAGTGGTTGCCCCGAACCCTGCAGACTCCCAGGCAAAGGAAAAGACCGCTTGTTGTCATGAGCCACGACCTGTTGGGGTCGTGGGTGACCAAAACGCCTACAGGATGAACAACTCAAATCTGGACCCCAGAGCCAGCATCAGGGGGCCCCACGCTGCCTGCTGTGGGGGTCGGGTGGACAACGCATGACAGCGTCTACACTGTCCGTGTTGTCAGCCTGCCCTGGGAAGCTGTGTGGTCACGGTCAGCACCGCCCCAGCTCAGTGCACCTCACAGCATCTGTAAGGGGCCAGAGGGACTGGAGGCAGGGGCGGCGGGGAGGCTGTGGGCTGGGGGAAAAAGTGGCAGGAACCAGGCCTTCACAAGATGCTCTAGGTTTCCCTTGGACCAGAGTCAGTAATTAAAATGTAACCGGATGTACATATTATTCACATGAAATGATGCTTTGCCCGAGGTCACAACAAATTGAAATCACCTGGCAGGGGACCCTGGGGCCCTGGGAAGGCTCCTGTCCCAGGACCGTGGACTGCGGCTCCAGCTCAGCCCCAACCCCAGTCGCACGGCCTACGTCAGTGAGCCGCACATGGGGGCACCAGGGGGCCCACGCCTGCAAGAGAGGCTGAGAAGTCAGGATTCCAACCCAGAGTGAAAAGAGACGCACACGGGGGTGCGGCCAGCAGAGAGTGACTTGGTTATTTGACAGAAGATTCCAGAAGGGGAGGCAAGATCAGAGGAGGCCCCAGAGGACACCCCGGGAGACGCCTGGGAGCACAGGCCGAGCGCCACAGTGGGATCCCCGCCCAGATCGAGGGCAGCTGAGGGAACTGGAATTTTCCTGCCCCATACTGAGGAGGCCAGGGCGCACGGAGGCCGCAGCCGGTGCCCCAAGCCCAGCACGAGTTTCCCACGAGCCATCCTGTTGGACCCCCACCGTATCCTTAGCGTCCTGTTCTCCTGAGGAGCAGACCAAGCCCCAGGGGCTCGGGCGACTGCCCCAGGCCTGGCGCTGTCCCAGGGGTCTCTCCGGCCACACCCAGAGCCGTCTGCGAACAAGGCCTGTTTCTTTCAAGCAACTTTTCCCGGACGTGATTTATGTACAATAAAAGGCACCTGTCATACGTGTAAGCCTGATACATTTGGACGCACGTGTGCGGTCGGGTAGCCACTGTCCCGGCTGAGATGCAGAACGTCTCCAGCACGTTAGGGAGCTCCAGGTGCCCTCTTTGCCATCGGACCCACCCTCCCCATCCCCGGCCCCAGGCTGTCACTACTGATCGGTTCTGCCTTGTCTATAATCTCTTTCCTCCCGAGACCCTCTGCCCTTGGGGGTCTGGCCTCCTTCCTCAGCTCAGTGTTGTGTGAAGCATCCTTCTGGCTGCGCGCTGTCTTCTTTGTTGTATGGATGTGCCCTTCTCTGTCTGTCCGTTCACCCGGGCTGGACGCTCGGACTCTCCCCGGTATCGGCCGTTAGCAATGAGCAAGTCTGTGTGTGGATAGCAGTCTCATTTCCCTTGGGTGATCCCTGGAGCGAAGCGGCTGGACTCTCTGCGTGTGTATTGAACGTCACGACGGGCTGTCGATCTGCTTTCCAAAGCGGCTGAGCCGTCCTGCCCTCCGATTCTGCTCCAGGGCCGGTTTGAGACGGGACATCCCTCTGCCTCAGACACCTCTCAGACTCATGGCTTGGTTGGCTTAGTCTCTTAGGGTCTGGCTGCCTTCCTCGGTGAAATGACATGTTTAAACCCTTAGGTCAGAGCTTCAGGTAGCCACGGGCCCTTGTAATTCTGTCTCCACGGAGCCCAGAACGTTTTGTTCACCAAACACATCTCCTCATTTCATAAACCTGTGAAGACCTTTGTTTTTAAGCAGGGACAGGAATCAGAGAGACAGTGTGTCTGGAGGAAAGTGTGCAGATAGGGGAGTTGGCAAGGCCGGGGTTGACATCCCCGCCTTCCCAGCCAGCGGCTGTGTGACCCTGTCCAGGTTAATTGGCGCCTCTGGGCCTCAGGATGCTCGTCTGTAAGTGGAGTGAATGAGCGCAGTCACACTGTGCAAGAAAAGTGAAAACAGGGAGAGAACTTGGAGCACAGTAGATGCTCAATATGTTGTAGCTGTTGTTGGATTTGCTTTCCTTTCCAATCGACTGTTTCCAGTTAATAAAGAAAATGTGTCTTTAGGTTCTCTCTCCAGATGCCAGGGTGGGACAACGTGGGGGCAGAGGGTCTTTCGTGCCCATTATTTGCTGCCAAGAGGCGGTGGCTTAATCCTTAGATGGGATCCTGCCACATTGTCCCGGCGCCCTGGACTAGAGGAAAGGCTAAAACCCCTGGAGGTGAAAGGTCGTGCCAGCAGATTGATTAATTAGTGGCTGGGGAGGGGTCATGAGCTGACTGCCACCACCACCCCTCCCCGACCGCACCAAGGTCAGGCGTGCTGGCTCTTCCCATGGGTAAGCCCTGGTTCCAAGGCTAGCCCCTGGGTTACTCCCGGGCTGGGGGCAGAGCCTCAGGGCACACAGCACTTCCCCCTCGCTGAGGCCCCGCAGCTCGGGGCCCACCTGCCTCACGGGGCCGGGCCGTACCCCGTAGGGGATTGGTTAAATAAACTACAACCCCAAAGAAAACCCTACAGCGGGATCGGGGGTCCCCAGATGCAGAGTCAGAATCTGTGGTGTGGGTGCTCTCAGGAGACCCCCTGAGGAGGGATGTGGGTGGGGGGTGTGCCGGGGAAAAGCAGAGCAGGGGTGCAGGCTGGGGTGGAGTCAGCCTCAGCCTGGCTCCACAGGGGCTCTGGAGGAGAGCCTGTGGCATGGACGTTGTCCTGCTCGAGGTGAGGACCTGGCTGTGGGCCACAGGCCGCCCTGAGGTTGGGGTGAGGCACACAAGCCCCAGCCGCTCCAGGTGAGGTGCCTTCAGCCGTTTTGGGGAAGGTGCAGGTATGTGCAGCCTCTGGGGGAAGGGCGTGCCAAAGAAGGAACAGGACCCAGGGGTCAGGCGGGCCGCCAGCCGCACCCACCCTATTACAACACCACAAAGGCAAAGGGCCATATTTGTTTCCTCCTGTAACGGATTACCACCAGCTTGGTGACTTCAAATGGCACAGATCTGCGGCCACACAGTTCTAGAGGTCGGAGGTCTGGCACTGGCTCTCATGGAGCTCCAATTAAGGTGTCTGCAGGGCTGCATTCCTTCCAGAGGCTCCAGAGAGTAATTCATTTCCTCTTCCTTTCCTTGTCTTTTCTGGGTTCTAGAAGCTGCCCTTGGTGGGAGTTGGCAAGTGACAGGCTGAAGGGCTAGGCCATGGAAACTTTAGCTGGGTATGAGAAAAAGGCAGGGCGGGAGGTGACCGGCAGTGGGGAACAAAGATGAGAAGTCAAGACAGACACAGAGGCCTAATGAGGATGAGGAATTCCTGCATCAGGGCTGGGGGAGGTAGAAGAAGAGCCTGTGGTCACAGTGGATGTTGGAACCAGTGATTGCAGACATGGGACCGAACGGTGGTGACGATTCTAGGAAGAGACTTCGGGGATGAGTGGCTTTGGTTGAGTGCAGGTGAAGTCACAGGCCAAGAGCCGAGCAAAGAACCACAAGGTCAAGGGTTTGGGTGGGTTTCCCGCGAGGCCACCCACCGCTCCCAGGCGGGACTCTGTTGGAGGAGTACATGCAAATTCACCCAAGAGTTGCTTCCAGATGTATGAAAGCCTACCTGTTTTCCCCACAACTGGGTCTTGAAAGCGTAGTTCCGGAACTGTGGTTACCGGGAGGTTCTGTACGTGGAAAGGGGTCTTCAGGCTCCAGAAGTTTAGCCACCATGCAGCTTTATTTACCTGGTTCTCGGTGCCAGAGGGGCAGCCAGGAGGTCGGACTTTGGGCGAGCAGGTGGACAGGGTTTATGTATCTCCCACTTCGTGGCTCTGCAGCTTTATGAAAGGCACAGAAGGCCGCTCGTCCCCCGCTTCCTCCCCTCACAATCAGGCAGTCAGAGACCCGCGGCCTAGGGTGGTCAGGCAGACAGAGAGAGAAAGTGTCCTCAAAAGGTCCTTCCAGAGTGGATTTCAGTTCCTGTCTGTACCACACGCACGATGAGAAACATGCCTTGCACCTCACCCCAGTATAACCAAAACCATATTCTTACCACTTCTGATGTGGTCTGCAAGTCTCTATTCTATTCTAGTCTTATTTATTCTATTCTGTTTCATTAAAACACACAAACACACTGCTTATGAGTCATTCCATCGATTTTACAGTCCATTAGCCAGAAGTGTCCCAAAACGATGTCCCCAAAGTTACCATTTTCTTATTGATAAGACTCACTTTTCCATAAATTCAAATGCCCTGGTCAGTGCCTGTTCCCCCCCAGGTTGGCAGGGAGGAGGGAGGAGTGCGGGAGCTAGAGACACCCCAAATCCAGTGAAAGTGGGTGAGAGGTGATAGCCCTAGAAAACGGTCCCTTTTTGTCGTGACTCTCGTCATACGCTCAATCAATAAATACAAATATTTTCTACACCAGAGGAAGGGTCCTTTACCTCACAAAGACACTGAGGACCACCCATTTACGGAAGCCGAATTTAGCAAGGACCCCGAACTAGGGGCTCTCAGCATCGCAGCTCAGCAGAGCCACCCCAGGGGGTTGAAACTCTAGACCCCCATCATACGCCCGACCTGCCTATTAAGTCAGAGGCCAGGGGTGGGGTGGGGGAGGGACCCTGGTTATTTTTAAGGTTTTCCATGATTCCAGTTTGCAAGACGATAGGGGAAAACACTGTTTTCAAAACAACTGGGAGGTCTGTTGAAAGTGCAGATTCTGACCAGTCAGAGGGGCTGGGTAGAGCCGGGGACTCTGCATTTCTAGCAAGCTCCCAGGTGATTCCACTGGTCCAGAGACCCCAGACCCTGGCTGAACACAATAATCACCTGGGAAGCTTTTAGACCCCACCCCAGACGAATTGTACCTGAGTTTCTGAGGGTCCAGAGGCATCTCCATTTTTCTGACGCTTGGCAGTTGATCCTAAGGTGCTTGAGTCAGGGCTGAGAGCAGCTATTCCCTTGGATACAAACACATCCAGAAATTCCTGGCTTTGAATCCCAGCCCTGGCCTGGCCGTGGGGCCTCGGGTGAGTTCCTGTGCTCTCTGAGCCTAGTTTCCCCATGGGTAACAGGAGGATGGGGTGTGTGTCCCAGGGCCGTGGCTGGGATTCAGACTCAGTCACAAGTTCTGGTGGGCAGGTGGCAACCAGCTTTTACTACTGGGTTGAGATATATGAGGAACGTCCCAAGAAGACTGTGTCCCCAAGGCACTTAGAGCTCAGGCTGGAGAGACAGAAAAGTCAGGGAAACAAGAGGACCCCCTGTGGCCCGGCCCACAGCCTGAGTGGGGCGTTGTGGAGAGGGTCCCTGTCCCCACAGCATCTATGGGATCCTCCCAGGTTCCGTCCCGGCTCTGCCCCTCACCCACCTCTGGGTGCCTGAGGGCCCTGCCATCCAGGAAGGAAAAGGGTCTGTTGGACAATCCATTCCTTCCTAACTTTGGAGTCAAAATGATGTAGTTTTGGAACATAGGTGAGGTTCAGTGGGGTGAGGTCTGGAGCTGATGACCAAGAAAGAATTCTTGAGACGTCTTGGGTGCAAAATGGTGGTTTTATTAAAGCACCAGGACAGGGCCCGTGGGCAGAGAGAGCTGCTGCCCCGGGTTTGTGAGGGGTGGCTGGTTATATACTTGGGAGTTGGGGGAGGTAAGGAAAAGGGAGGTTTCAAAAGGATTATCATATGTTAAAGATTCACAGGATACCTGAGTTCTTGCCATTGTCAAGTTAAGGTTATTCTTCCCTCTAGGAAGGCATTAACATTAAGATAGTTGGAAGATGGGGCACCTGGGTGGCTCAGTCAGTTAAGCATCTGCTTTTGGCTCCGGTCATGGTCCCAGGGTCTTGGTATCAAGTCCCACATCGGGGAGTCTTTGCTCAGCAGGGAGCCTGCTTCTCCCTCTCCCTCTGCCCCTGCTCTCTTTCGTGCACTCTCTCTCTCTAATAAATAAATAAAACCTTTTTTTTTTTTAAAAGATAGTTGGAAGTTTCCTGGATGAATGTCATACAGGTCCCACCGAGGAGTGGGCGCGGGGGAGGTTGCTGGTTGTCAGCTTGTGCTTTGTCCTCAGCTAGCCTTCTGCTCCCTCGCCAAAAAGACTTAGGCTCAAACCCCAGCCCTGCTGTGTGACCTTGGGCAAGGAACTTAACCACTCTGGGCTCCCTTCTTCCTCCACAGAAAACAGGAATGGTAAGACAGGAAAGTCACTGTGAGGATAAAAGGGGGCCTTCTGTACACATGATAAGTCAAATTGTTAGAATTGTGCTGCTTTAATGAAAGAGGTATGATGGATGGAATGGGCAGGAGTGGGGTTGGAAGATGAAGAAACTAAAAGAACAGCAGTTTTGAGAAGAGCAGTAACTGCTCCCATGGAAATCTGTTTTCCAGCTGTGACGGTGCCTCCTCCCAGTCTCCCAGTCTCCGTGGGGAGGGCTGCCTTCTCGAGCAATGAGTCCTAAAACCTGCACTCAGGGCGGTCAGTGCCAAAATGGGCTTGCAGCCTCTGGGGAAGAGAGCTCAATCCAGTCTGACCAGACCTGGGGTGTTTTCCTGGGTGCACAGGATTGTCTAGACGTGGCCTGGCTGTGTCCGAGCTTGCGAAACGCAGCCATGGGGTCCGACAGCTCCGTTTGGCAGTGGGCTGGGCCGAGCGGTTGGCACCGGGACAGCAAGGATGACGAAGTGCTGAAATCTCCCTGAGGGCACCATATCAGATGGTTGGGCTGCCAGCTCTGGGCTCCGAGCTCCACAAGCACATCCTCAGCAACCGATGAGGAGATGGGGGGTGGACAGGACACCAGGGCCAAGGGAGTTATCCCTCCCCGAGTGAGCCAGGTGGGAAATGGGAAGGTCCCCAATTATGTTCATGTCACTGCTCAGGGGGTGAGACCAACAGCCTAGGAATGAAGAGTTGGGTGCTGATATCACGTGTAATGTGTGGGGACCTCATTTGCATCCTGACTTGAAAAAATAGATGGCCGGCTGGAGATGATAGATGATAGAGAGATAGATAGCTAGATAATAGAGAGAAAGAGCAAGAGATGAATGGGCAGATAGATAATATCAATATATCAGATTGATGGATGGATGGATGGATAGATAGATGATAGGCAGAGAGAAATGAGTTGGTGGACAGATTGATAATATCGGTATATTGGATGGATGGATGGATGGGTGGATGGATGGATTGATAGATATAGATAGATGATAGGTAGTGATGAATGGGTGGATAGATAATATCGATATATTGTATTATGGATGGATGGATGGATAGATAGAACAGATAGGTAGATAGTGCATAGACAAAGATAGTGAATGCCATCAACATACATGATAGATGGTGTAGATATGGTTGGGGATGATGTAGATAGATAGAGATATGGCAGCTGGAAAATTTTGAGCAGTAACTGGATATTTGATTATTTTGAAGAGTTACTGTTTATATTTAGGTATATGGAGAGTAGATATGGACCAGGTCTGGCCAGTCACCATCCTTCAGGGAGTTAATGTGTACAGGCTGAGGAGAGAGACTCCCACTTAACTCTTGCAAACCCAGGATCTGACCACATTAGCAGGAAAGAAGCAGGTTAGATAAGATCATCATTTAGTGTAGCTTTGCTGTCTGCCATGCACTCAGCTGGGCATCGGGGGGCAAAGACAAGCAAGGCAGGGGCTTCCAGCCTTGGGACCCACTGCCCAAGAGAGAACCCACCAGTCACGTGCAGCTATTTAAATCAAAATCATGAAAACTGAGTGACAATAAAAACTCCATTCCTCAATCACACCAGCCACATTTCGAGTGTTCCTATAGTCACATGTGGTGACCACACTGGGCGGTGTGGTTCTAGAACATTCCATGATTGCAGACCTTTCTCCTGGACGGCACTGTTGCAGGGAGTGAAGGTCTGAGAAGAGATGCAGCTCTTATCAGGGCCATGACCCGCGGTGTCGCAAGGCACAAGGGAGACTGATGGCCCTGCGCATGCAGTAGGGTGGAGGGGAGCTGGTCTGGGGGAGCTGCCCTGCCTCCATTCCCCTCTGGGAGTTCGGGAACTGTCCCTGTGCTCCTGGAACCCATGTCTAGTGTGGAGAGTCGCATTCATCGGCTAACCCGTCCTATTCCTGTTAACCAGCCCACCAGCGTGTCACTGTTCACGAACCTCCAGGGTTAGTCCCTCATACGTCATGGGCGGCTCCGGGTCTGCGCCTGGCACCTCCCCCTCAGTTCCGGCTCCTATGCGGGTCCCAGGGGACATCCCTGGAGTTCCATTCTCCAATACCCATCTAGCGGTACTCAGCACACAAAGCCACAATGCCCCCGGTCTCCCCCAGGTGGGTGGCACCCGTAAATAACCTGAGCCTACAGCCCCTACAGCTCGGCACCGTCAGCTCAAGACCAGAGCCCGACACCCCAACCGCCTGCTGGTTGCCGCGTCCAGTTCCCAAACGCTCGGAGCTAAACTGAATCATTCCGACACTTCTGTATTTGCTGGAGACAGGAGCAAACCAAGGCTG
>NC_138384.1:2497915-2598651 GCF_054177405.1 Leptonychotes weddellii
CCAGGCAGAGTGTGGACACACAGGCGAAGGGAGGTCCAGGGCTTGGGCGGAGAGAGAGACCCCACACGGCATGAGCAAAGGCATCGAGGCAGGGTTGTGGGAAGCCTCCTCGAACCCAAGCCATGGAAGGTCAATATAGTCCTTTCTCCTGGTTTTTGAGAAAGCAATACAGCAACTCCAAAACTAGTTTGCAGAGCCTTCTCATGGGGGACTTCTCACCATCCAGGAAAAGAAAGTGCTTCTCCGGGGTCTTAACATCCCACGATGTTAGAATGAAACCCTGTGTGTCCCAACCATTGAACAGGAAGGGGGACCACCAAGTTCCAGCTGTACCAACAGGAGAGGTGGGAGCCCTCTGGCTGTCCTGCCAGCACGTGGGCACTCGGCAAGGCTGACCACGTCCGCTGCACGTGCTCGGGTTGTGAGTTCGGGATCACCAGTGGGACCGGGAGTTGCCGGAGGCAGCAGCGAATGCGGCGTGTGCTAGCTCTGAAGTGGCGTCTCCTAGTAAAGGGGCTGGGACTTTACTTGCCCCGTAATGACAATAGCAGTGAAAGGTCGTTGGACACAGCCGAGAGTTTTGTTCTAAAAAAAAAACAAAAAAAAAACAACTGTGAATGTAGGTACCTGTAGAAGTGAACGTGGTGGTGCGGGGGGACCCGTTCGGTAGCGCCAGCTAACGGACACAAACTTTGTGCGGGGCGCACCGTTATATCCAGTACAGATTTTTTAAGGAGGCACCTATCCTGTGACTTAAAATTCTTCTTCACGAAATTTATCCCGCTCTCATAAATGTGCCAAAATAACAACACAAGGATTTTCACTGTAGTGCCATTTGTCAGAGCAAATCACTGGAAACAACCCAAATGTTCACCAGTAGAGGATTGGTTAAATAAACTACAACCCCAAAGAAAACCCTACAGCCATTAAAGAGTGAAAGATCCACGTGTATAAGCATGGAGAATGCCCAAAGTCGCTCATTACGTGAAAAAGAGGTAATAAAACAGTAAGGTCCATTCCCATTTTTTATTAAAAAGAAATAAAAATAATGTGTCCCGGGCGTGCGCACAAATAGGCTCCAAAGTCTCTTAATATGGTTATCCTGAAAGCAGGAACTGGCACTCCCTACGTTATAAATTTAATATTATTTTTTTTTAAAAGTAATAATTATGTCACTTATTTATTTAAGAACATGTTTAAATAAAATAGAAGTAGATGAAAATAATTAGCAGTTTAAAAGTGACTTGAATGAACGTTTTAAAAAGTAAAATCTGCTATACATCTGTAATGCTCGAACTTTTCACAAATACATATTAATTTTGCTGTTGGGGTGGAGGGAAGTATTTTAAATAAAGTAAACTACCAAAAATTTTTTTTGAAACTCAGCTCCTAGCTCTATGTAAACCTTTGGAGAGTTTATTTTGTTATTATTAAACGTTTATTTTACTATTATTCTCCTGGACGCAGTTTCCCTCTCTGCTAACAATAAGGCATAGTAAATATTTGCATCCTCTCCACTTTGCAGAGAGCAGAAAGAACATTCCAGATGCTCTCTATAAGTGCTTTGAATCCAATTTAAGTAAAGAAGTGCACCAAATATTATCAGAATTGATAACCTATGCACTACTTTGATTTCTAATGATTTTTATGAAAAATGATTAAGCAGCTCTGGCAGGAGCCTATTGTGGGTTGCAGCTGGACACTTTCTTGCTGTGTCCTCATAGGGCAGAAGGGGCTGGGAGCCCTGTGGGGTCTGTTTCCTAAAAGCACTAATCCCATTCCTGAGGGCTCCATCCTCACCACCCAATCACCCCCCACCTCCTAAAACCCATCACCTTTGAGAATGGGGATTTCAACATTGTGAATTTGGGACAACACATCCTTCACACCATAACCCCATCTTTTACCTCTGCTTTCCTGTCCATTGGCTCTTTTTTTTTTTTTTTTTTTTAGAACAAAACTCTTGGCTGTGTCCAATGACCTTTGCTGCTATTGTCATTACGAGGCAAGTAAAGTCCCAGAAACTGCCCTCGTGGGGGCAGGATGGCTGCCTAGGCTCCTGCCTTGCATCCTATCTCCCTGAGCTCCCCATCCAAACAGAGAAATTCCCTTCCCAATGGTCCATGACCACTGGGTCTCTTTGATTTAAATGGGTTCCTATCATCCCTGCCCCCAACACTCTGGCTCAGGGCATGTGAGATAATCACCTAGTTGTCCAGCCTGAATCCCTAGGCCACTTCTGGATGCAAGGGTAAAGTACCCAACCCAAACTGAAGGGATGGGCTGTGGGGGAGCGGTGGCGCCCATGGAAAATCCCAGCGCTGTTGCCAAGGAGATAGGAATACAGATACTGAGCAGGCAAAACCAGAGATGTCAGTCTTGTCCTTGAGGAAGGGCCCCACCACGCTGCACCACCTCCGATCTCTGGGCACGCGGTCACCCTCCAGCGGTGTTGGACATGTTTGCAAGATGTTGCTTGGGGGCAGTCAACACCATCTCCACCTCCTGGACCCCAGGGCCAGAGGACAGAGCTACCCTGGCCCCTGGAGTTCTCCATGCAGTATACGTGCTGCTGATGGGGAGCTCTCGCGTGACCTTTGGAAGGAAAAAGCCACTCCGGCTTCTCTGGCGGCCTCAGGGGATATGTGGGCTGTGGCAAATGTAAGTTTTCGTGACCGCCTCTGTGTTCCCCTGCCAGCCCCCCAGCTCGGGGCAGCCCGACGAGCCCTGCTTTCTATAGTTCTCTGACCTCTGGGCAACAGTACCAACAGGTCGAGTCTTTGAATTGCTCAATGAACCTGAATGTGGGGTACGGCCTCTCCTGATTTCATGCCCTGGGACTTTCTGAAGGCTTCAAAAACACCCCGTTCCCTGGACCCAGTCTCTCTTTGAAATACCTAGTGTGGCTTGTTTTCCTAACCGGATTCTGACTGTAACATTGCACTTTGGTGGAAACTCTTAAGAAGCCCTATCTATCCAAAGTTCTCTTTTTCTGATAAGAAAAGCGAGACCCACAGGGGAAAACGGCCTGCCGCATCTGCCAGTCTGCAGACTCTCCCCATGTTGGCCAGGACCGTGGCCGCTAGCCCCATGGAGCCAACTTCCATTTCAGTGAATTACAGTGTATCGTTTTTAAAGCTCAGTTCCTCACTTGCTCTGGCGCCTGGAGCCACCTGCGGCTGGTAGCTGCCCAGCAGGGGAGCACGCACGTGGCGTGTTATAGAACACGTTCTAGATGGCCTCCATTGTCATGCAAAGTCCTACCAGACAGCGCTGCTCTAGGTAATCATAGCGTCCCTCTCTGCCCCATCGACGTTAATCGTCTTCTTGTTCAAGAGTAGCTCTAGAAGGATGACTTAGTTCAGACCATTTGTGTTACATATGGAGAAGTAGAGGCCAGGTTCAAATGGGGACTCAAGGTCTCCAGGGGGCCCAGCGAGCCCAGATCCAACTTCCCTCCTCTGATTTGAGTCACCTAGTAGTCCAGCTCAAAAAGGTATACATTCATGTCAAATGCAACACTAATCTTTAAAGGAGTCATAAGAGGAAAGGAAAGCAAGCAGGTAATTATTCTTACAAATAACCCATTAACATTGATTTTGTGATGCAATCAAGCAACTGCTTTTTAGATAATACGGTGCTGGGTTGGTTTTGGTTTAATCCCCAAATTAGACCACGTTGTGCGCTAAATACAACGTTAAAGTGATCGGTGTTGATTTGTTCTCTAAGCGGCGAGTGATCACAACCAGCGTTCATCCCGGGAATCACAGAACACATCTGTCTTCTACAAGTTGGCCACTCAGGGGATAATATCCCTTTCTGATAAAAAGGACTTCACTGGGAGGATTTCTCTCAAATCTCTGTGGGAACGTGTTTTCTTGCAAAGAACCACGAGTATTTTAGAGGCAAGAGAAGTTACTTCTTAGAACACGTTTTCTTCTTTCTGTCTCCCTGGACAGAATGCACAGGCTCTGACCACCTGGGTGTCCAGGGCGCGCCCCACTTGGAGGCGGCAAAGAGAATCAAGAGACACCGTGTCTGCGGTGTCTGAAATGAAGGATGCCAAACGAGAGAGCACGCTGGACAAAAGCAATGTGCTTTTCTTCAACACAAGATTTCCTCCCCCAAAACAGCATCAGACTGTCGGAAGCCGGGCATCGTTCCAAAGGTTAGAGACGGGGCCAAAACATATCATTTTAGCTTTTTCGGATGGCCATTCCTGTCTCTGAAATGTTAAATACCGTCTCACCACAGTTGCAGAAGTCCGTCCCTCGAACACAGCCCGGTGAGACAGCTCTTAGTGCTTTGGTTTCCAGACACCGGAGACTGAGAGACGAGAACGCCCATCAGGCTAAGTGCCTCCCAAGGCCGAAAGGTCTGCCCTGGTGCTGCCTGTGGCCTCACAGAGAAGGCTTTGCTTCCAGAGACCCACCAGCTCTGGTCCCCAAACTCCCCGACTGGGAAGCAAGGTGTTCAAGGAGCGCTGGGGGGTGCGGGTTGGGGGTCTGCTCACACGCACCGACTCCAACCAGGCAGGCTCTCGGAGTTTCAGGGGAAGTGTACTGGCTGGGGGATTCGAGAGCAGAGGGGCTCATGGGCCCCCATTTGCCGGCCCTGGTTTTGACACCCTCTGCAGTCTTTCTGGTATTTTAGGATTTGGTCTCTTACTTGTGCAGTAAATCCTGCCCATCCCTCATAGTCATCAGTAGGACCACACGCCTGCCCATCCAGAGGGGGCAGAAGTATGGTGGCAGAAGGGCCCTGACCTGGGGGGAGTTTGGAACCAAGCACACTCTTTCTCCAGCCTCTGGAGTGGACGGCTTCCTGGCAGGGCTTGGGGACCACCTGTGCCGTAGCCAAGGCTGCCAGCGTCCCACCCGTGGGCCCTCACCATGTCCAGGAAGCACAATCCCCACTCACCCCAAAGCAGACCACAGCCAATGGTGAACCAGAATCAGGGGGTGAATACCCCAGTGTCCTCATGCTTTGATGATCCTGAGGCATGTTCTAGGATCTCCCGAGTCCCCCAGTGTTGCTGAGCCCAGTGCCCTCCGAAGTCACCTCCTCATTAATGCACATCTGCTGCACCCATCCCTGCCCTGCCTCACTTCCCCACTCCCCTGCCTGTGCTTCCCGGGACCACCTCCCAGGTAAACTCCCTGCACCCAATCCTTGTCTCAGGCTCTGCTTCTGGGGAATCTAAGTTCAGGCATATATCTTATGATTGAAGGAGTGTTGGGCAGGTTCCTTCTTCCCTACAGTATCTGCTGTCACAGGCCCATCACTTAGTACTGAATTCTGTCACAAGAGAGTCATGCCTATGGGGTTTAAAGACCGATGTCTGGTCATCTGATCCAGAAATTCCACTTCTGGGTGTACCCAGAAGAATTGAAAGCAGGGTATCAAAGAGATATCTTCACGTCCGTGTTCATAGGAACGTTATTCACAATAGCCAAAAAGTGGAAGCAACCCAGGTGTGCATTGACGGATGGATAAACAGAATGTGGTCTCTCCCGACGATGGAATACTATTTAGCCTTACAGAGGACGGGAATTCTGACACCTGCTACCACATGGATGGACCTTGAGGACACTATGCTGGGTGAAATAAGCCAGCCACAGAAGGACAAAGACTCTATGGTTTCACTCATATGAGGTTCCCAGAGTTGTCGAGTCCCTACAGACAGAAAGTGGAACGGTGGCTGGGGGCCAGGGGCTGGGGTGGGGAGGATGGGGAATTAGGGTTTAATGGGGACAGAGCTTCCATCTGGGACAACAGAAAAGCTCTGGGGATGGATGGTGGGGACGGCTGCCCAACAACGTGAATGAACTTAGTACGCTTAACCGTACGCTTAAAAATGGCCAAGATGGTACATTTTATGCTCTGTGTATCTTACCAAAATTTTTTAAAGTCTAAGAAACTAAGACTGAGGTCTGGAAATAGGCAAACCACAGTGGACACATCACATCAGCACGAAGAATGTGGTGGCGAGGGGCACGTCCCGGTAACTTGTCATCAAGGCGCCAGCCGTGGGTGACATCTATGGCTCCCTCGTCTTCCTCACGCAAGGCACCCGTCACAAAGCCCCACCTGTCCCCCCCCACCTGCATCCGCCCTGCTCTGGAGCCCCCTGAGAGACCACTGCTGCTGCAGGGGCTGCAGGGGCCCACCCAGGCCTGCCTGTCCCGCCCACACTTTCCCACGGCTCCCGAGAGCCCTGGGCCGAGGCCCCGCATCGCAGGGGTTCCTGTGTGGCCTCCAGCAGCCTCCACCAGCCAGCACCCCTGCAGGCTGTCTACGCGCTCTGATGGTCACACCCACCCTGCGCCCTTATGCACTGAATCTCCTTTAAATGGACTCACCTTCATTGGACAAGACTCCTTTATAAGAATCCTCACGTCCCTAGTATAAATGGAAAACCCATAGTGGGACCATCAGAAGAAGGCATGATCGTGGAAATAAATACCACGGAAACCAAACACTGGTTCCCAGCCCTCACCGGACGCTCCAGCCACCCAGGCCTCTGAGCTGAAGCTCATCTGTCTTTGTTACACATGGAGGTCAGGAGCGTTGAGAGAGGGGTACAGACAGAGCAGGGTCACTTGAGAGGCGTCCTATCACAGAGACGGGCCAGCAATGAGGAGGGGCAGGAAATACCTTTCTGTGTTGCTCATTCACATGCACTTAGCATGAGGCCTGATGTCGCAGCTCAGCCACTTTCAGAACTCCCCGGAGAATGTGCCTCACATCTTGGAAGATGCTGATCTTCGGCAAGAAGTGCACACAGGCTCTAACTTCCATGCCAACTCCAGTCCACTGCTGGTGGCTGCCTGGGCCACATCCTGAGGATCCCACAAGAATGTGCCCTGGGAGATTCCATTTCCAGCCCCAGCAGGGAAACGCTGTGATCAATTAGCAATGTCGGCCAAGGGCACAGGATGGGGAGGCGACAGAACCTGTGCTGGGCTCTTGGCATCGCCAAGCCGAGACGTCCCGAATCCTCCACAGGCTCTTGTGATCTGGCCCAGCCTCCTTCTCAGAGCTCCTATCGGGCCCCCTCTTCCTACCTCAAAACATTCACTCTGACAACTTGTTTGAAATCGTGTGTTGCACACTCCTCGGGACAACCCTGGGAGCAGGGTTGATGACCGGCCCGGGGTCACACAGCTGAGAAATGACAGGTCTGTGGCACCCACCCGGGTCTGCTGGCCCCAGATCCAGGGCTCTGCTCAGCCAGAACCCCAGAGGGGAGTGACCCCGGGGCCTCGTGAACCTGGTCCCCACGGCCTACAACAAATGGTAGCAACTGAGGAAGCTGGCGTCTGTCCTTCAGTCAGTCAGCTGCCTCGTCCTAGGGCACGGCTGTACCATCTGAGTAGACACAACAAACTTCTAATAACTCCACGCAACTCCAAACCAGAAGTATATTTTTACTCTTGTGAGTCAGCCATTTATTTGTCAATAGAGGCCAGTAAAGGAAAAGGCCCAGGGGCCATTTATAAACAGACTGTAGCCCCTGGAGACATCCCAGGGGAAGCCAAACTGTCTAGAAATGAGCTTGTCACTGAAAACCAATCCCCGGGAACAGAAGGACTGGGGGGCCGTCTGGCAGTGGGCTTACTGGGAGTGCCAAAGGCTGAGGGGTGCTTAGGGGTGGGTGGGCTAATGACCGAGCGCTCGGGCTTCAGGAAGGTCTGCGTCCCAGCTCCACCCCTTCAGCACCATGGGGACCGAGCCATTGCTCCACTGAGCCTCAGCTTTGCCCTCTGCAAAGTGGGCATGGGGATGCCAGCCTCACCAAGCTCTGGAGGACAGGAGGAGGCCTAGGACAGAATGAGCAGTGTGCGGGGGCTCCTGGGCGGCTCCGTCGGTTAAGTGTCCGACTCTCAATTTCGGCTCAGGTCCTGAGATCGAGCTCCACCTTGGGCTCCGTGCTCAGCCTGGAGCCTGCTTAAGATTCTCTCTTCTTGGGCGCCTGGGTGGCTCAGTTGGTTAAGCGACTGCCTTCGGCTCAGGTCACGATCCTGGAGTCCCGGGATCGAGTCCCGCATCGGGCTCCCTGCTCGGCGGGGAGTCTGCTTTTCCCTCTGACCCTCCTCCCTCTCGTGCTCTCTGTCTCTCATTCTCTCTGTCTCAAATAAATAAATAAAATCTTTAAAAAAAAAAAAAAAAGATTCTCTCTTCTTCTCCCTCTGCTCCTCCCCCTCACCTACCCTCCACCCCCACTCACGCTCACACGCGCTCTTTCTTGCTCCAAAAGAAAAAAAAAAGAAAGAAAGAAAGAAAAAGAAAAAGCGGAGCAGTGTGCGATGTCATGTGTGCGGGTGGTGTGGGTGTTGGCAGCGGCCGGGACGAGGGTGTGGCGGGCAGGGGGTCTGGGCAGGACTCCTCCCCAGGCATGGGCCGCGTTAGCTGAACACGCTGTGTGTGCCAGGTGCTTACAGGGTGGTGAGCGAAGAGGAGGAGGCGGCCCCTCTGAAGGAGCGAGAAATGGAGGTCAGGAGCCCTGCCTCACCGGGACGCTGTCTGGCAGACTTAGCAAAGCGAACGGCAGGCCCCCACGACCACCCTGTGGTCCTTTGGAGCACATCCCCGACAGAAACGAGGGCTTAGGCTTAGGTCCTTCAAAAAGACGTGTGTGAGAATGCGCATAGCAGCCGTACTCGTGCTAGAACTGCAAATAACCCAAGCGCCTATTCCAATGCCATAGATAAATAGATTGTGGGGTATCTGTGCAGGGGAGGGGCCACGGTCCGCTCATGCAGGGGGAGGGACTGCGGTATGCTCGTGCGGGGGCGGGGGGGTGGGCTGTGGTACACTCATGCCAGGGAGGGGAGACTGCGATCGCACGTGCAGGGGGAGAAACTGCGGTACGCTCATGCAGGGGGAGGGACTGCGGTCGCACATGCAGGGGGAGAGACTGCGGTATGCTCGTGCAGGGGGAGGGACTGCGGTCGCTCGTGCAGGGGGAGGGACTGCGGTACGCTCGTGCAGGGGGAGGGACTGCGGTCGCACGTGCAGGGGGAGAAACTGCGGTACGCTCATGCAGGGGGAGGGACTGCAGTATACTCATGCAGGGGGAGAGACTGAGGTACACTCGTGCCAGGGAGGGGAGACTGTGGTGTGCTCGTGCAGGGGAGAGACCGCGGTGCACTCGTGCAGGGGTGGAGACCACGGTACACTCACATACGGGAACAGCACACTGCAGGGGAAAGGAACAAACCAGGGTGCACAACACTGCGGGAGGCACATCACAACCTGCGAAAGGGAAGCTGGACACAGATGAGTCCACACTGTGTGATTCCAGAGCGAGGAAATGACAGTCAAGAGTAAATAAAACTAATGACGGCAGAAGCCACAATAGCGCTTACCTGCAGGGTGGGGGCCTGACTGGGGAAGGGCTCCAGGGAATTTCTGGGGTGATGGGAAGAGTCTAGAATAGCCTGAGCGGTGATAGGAAGATGTGCACCTGTGTAAAAGTGTGCATATGCTGTCCCTACACATACACTTTAAAGGGTAAGAGAATCGTTGCCCTGATGAGCCTGCAAAGTGTCTAGGAGGCCACCCTGCGATCCAGGGGTGGCAAATTCGGCAGGGGGCCAGCCGTAAGGTATAGACACTAGGCTGCTCGGATTGCTACCAAGAATAAGATCTCCAAGATACAGCGTTCTTTGAAATGTTGGTGAACCCAAGAAAACAGCCCACACTTGCCCAGCCTGGGAAGCAGGCTGCAAGTCGGCGCCCTCCGTGCGGGGCTCACGCTCGGGCAACACAAAGGGACCCGCCCACGCTGGCACAGCCAAGTGATGGACAGCAGGCCCAGAGAAGTAGCCAAGGGTGAGCTTTTGTCCAACACCACAAAGGGGCATCAGGCTTCAGTGGAAGGACCCGGTCTGGGAAGTTAAAGGATGTGTCCTGACTCCTGGCTCCATCTGAAAGCCCTGACCCCTCGGGATAGCCACTTAGCCTCCAGGCCTCAGTTTACTTATCACATGGCTGGTGGTTACGGAGTGTCACCTACTTGGGTATAGAAACTCCAGCTCGCTAACATCTGTGCAGTCCCCCAAGAGGCCCCACTCAAGGCAGGCGCTCAGCAAACAATGCTTGGTCAAATTAATTATTCGGTCCTTCTCGGCCACACCAAAGGGATGCTCTGAGGAAGAAATGATAAATATGAAAACACTTAGCAAGTTGAGCGAAGCGGTGAGGTTGGTCAAAAATCTTCAAAGAACACATTATGGGAAAACGGGGGAAATTAGTCACTGATGTGATATTGCATGAAATTCAGGAATTTACTGTCAGTTTGTGATCACAGTATTGTGGATTTTTTAAGAGCCCTTCCTTATATTTTGGAGATATAGGCCAAAATATTTAAGATTGAAATGATGTGAAGTCCAGGATTCATTTCAAAATCGAGACTGGCACCACACGGATAATTGGTAAAGTCCCGTGAGGGTGGGGGAGGTGTGCATTCTCTACTCTCCTGCATGTCTTAACCCTTCTCTGCATAAAAAAGTTTAAAATAATTCAGACTCTGTCAGCTCTACTGCAATTTAAAAAATAATTCAGACTTTATAAAGAGGTTAGCAGTCACTCCTAAGTTACATTCCCCTAAATGTGGGGAAACTGTTCCTCAAAGTATCTTCCGAGCATTCCCCCTTCTCTGGGCAGAGGCAAGGTGGTAGGCTCAGTGGGCTCCGTCACTCCCACCGCTCCCCGGCCAGTGGCCACCGAGCAGGCTCCCGGATGGACACCAAGACTGCAAGATATGGGTCCTGCCTCGAGGAGTGGGGACCTGCCGGGTCTTCAGAGGAGGGAAGTTTTGCCCACTTCACAGCCCACTGAGAATTCACAGTCTCCAACTGTGAACCAAACAGTAACCTTTTCTTCAGCTGGTGAGCTCATTTATGCTTGGCAAAAGGCAACATCTCATTTCAAGGCCGGGAAGGGGAGACTTTGAGAAGATCTAAAGCCCAGCTCCAAAAGCTCCTTGGACATCAAATAGCTTTTTTGAAACAAGGTTTTGATGAGTTAAGAGCAAATGAATCAGAAACACATGGATTAAATTCCCCTTAAAATCCACATGGGTTTAAAAATGGAGGGGAAGGGTGTGGCAAATATCTTCTCGGTTTTATGAAACCCCAAGCATTTTTAAAACCGGGTGAGATGGTCAGCAAATCCAAAATGCCTCCGAATCCATTCAGTTCCAAGAGCAGGTCCAAGGAAAAGACCCCCTGAATGCAGGGGGAGCGCCAGGCCAGGGTGGGCGCTAGCTTCGCTCCCTCCATCCTGCATCCAACAAGCCCCGTTCCCTTCCTCAAGCCAGGAGGCCGTGCGCTGGAAGCTCCCGCTAACACGGCCAGAGAGTGATTCTGGTCTTTGCAGTCACCTGTTCTTCCTGGTAGCTGCTTTCAAGGAAATTCAAGGAAATTGCAAAAGTCAGCATTTCCGCTTTGTTCAGGTCCCCAGCCCTAATCAGAGATGCTCTCCGAACTCCCTCTGACAGCCGTCTATGGGAAATGAACACAGTTCCCACAAAAGGAAGTAATTTGGTCACTGCTCTGTATGCCTGAGACAGGGCACCTGCCTCAGGCTCTGAACAAAAACAAAGTGCGGGTCCTTTGAGAGTCAGTCTGGACCCTAGAAGGAGCGTCTGTGGTCAGGCACGTGTGACGGGGGCCCCTCCCAACTCCGATGGCAGAGACCCAGAGCGCGTTACAACACAGCTGTCCTCAGCCCTCCCGGGAACCCACTGCCTTGTCATACAGGAAACCGAGTCCAGAGAGCACAGGGCCCTGCTGGGGGTCACCCGCTGAGATCCACGGCCGTGGTGCCGGGGATGGGGTCCAAGGCCTGATTCCCAAGCACTCAGAGGTGGCCTGTCTAGATCAGGTGTTGCCCACCTGGAGGACAACATTCTAGAACCTAACTCTGCGAGTCCTCAGGGGGGTGGTGTCCCTGGAGCAGCACAAGAAACGCGTCGCGGTCAGCAGACGTCCAGAATGAGCACTGACTCTCATCCTCGCCCCATCAGTGCGCTCTAAAGGGTGGCACCCATGCTCTCCGTACTCACTGAGGGTCTGCTAAAGAGAGAGATGAGAACAGACTCCAGAGCCCGACCGCCTGGCTTTGCCTCCCTGCTCTCCCACTGGGAGCTGTGCCGTGCTGGGCAAGCTACCGAACCTCTCCGCAGAATGAGGGCAGAAGAGCCCCATCTGGGAGTGCAGCTGGAGGGAATGCCCGCGTCTCGCATCTCTACAGGTCAGGCTCTGGTTTGGCTGGGATTCGGCGCTCAGGCGATGCCCGCCGTGGGGATTATCATGCACGCCAGTCTCTGCAGATAAATGACCTCATCCCATTCAATCCTCACTACCGCCTTGATGTTATTACCCCATTTGAGGGGTGAGAAATCTGAGTCTCCAAGAGGCTGCATAACTTGCTAACGAGTAGCAAAGCCAGATTTCCAATCCAGATAGGGCTGTCTCCTGAGCCACCTTCTCTCAGGCACACAGCTCAGCAAGCAGAGGGCGCCCTGATTTTCCGCCTTGACTCAGCTTCCCAGCCAGGTCCATATGATAAACAAGCTGCACAACCATCACCATGACCCTGTCCTGTCTGAAGCCAGAGCCATCCATTCAGGTACGAGCGGAGAGAGAAGGACACGAGCCTCCCCCACGCCAGCCCCCAAGTTGAGCCCTCTCCAATCCCAGCTGAGCAACTTTGTGCAAATTAATTCACCGAGCTTCAATCTGCTCATCTGTGAAATGGACACAACATTACTACTTCCATCACAGGCCTGGGAAAAATAAGTGACAGAAAACCCGTGATGCTCTCACTTGGCGGGGTTCCCAGCGCAGGCTAATTGCTTGATGATTGTGAATGCTCGAACCCATGTTGTCTCGGCCGGTATCCCAGCCTCCGCCTCCAGAAATACCAACCGTCTCCACAACACAGGGTCGTCAGACATGGTTTCCTTGCCACGGCTCATCTCCTGGGTACCGGGCACCCTGCTCACCAGAGTCCTGTCCAGGGTCGAGGTGCGGGAACGCCCAGTGCCAGGGCTCCCATCATGACATCTTGGGCTTTGCCTTCCTGAGCGAGCCAGCTGTATGGTGGCTGTTCTGCCCACGAACATGCAACTGGCTGCATCTGGTCCTGTTTCGGGACCCGACACGAAACAAATCCCTGCGGTTCTAAGATGTCACAAAAAGCAGGGTCATCTAGGGGTCACGTTTTGGGCCCACATGACGGACGAGGACTGAGATTTCCTCAACTCCAGTTTTTTATCTGCAAGACAGAGCCAACATTACCTGCTTCTGAAGGGTGGTACCAAGGACATAGTACGTGCTCAGTGCATGGTATTCCCGCCATTGCAGACTCGACTCCAATCCCCAACTCGCTTTCATACTAAAAGCCAAGAAAACTGTAGGTTCAAACCATAAGCAATAGGCAAAGGGATGAGTCCGTCCCTCGAGCTCGCTTAAGATGAAAAGATTTGCTCCGCTACATCAGGATCACAAACCTATTACACTTTTAAAACCCCAAAGGAAGCCCAGGCCCTTTGAAGCCAACGTAAATACAACTGTTTAACAGCTTATTTGAACTATCCAACGGGATCAGAGTTGCTTAAATGGATTCACGTTGCGAGCAATCTCTTTTTGCGACATGGTATTTGTTAGAAATCAGGATTTCACTTAACCAAATGTCCTGCGGTCGCCTCCGCTTTGTTTCTTAACAGGGCTGTCTTTATGTGAGTTTTCTTTGGCTTCCCAATAGAAGAGTAACAGATTCCTTTTGAAGTTTTTCATTGATGAATGAGCCGCTATAAATAACCCTTCGTGGCAGCCGCCCGATCTCTGAAGTTTACTCTGGAATAATAGTAGCAGTGGGAACGAAGGGCAATTTACGGCAGCGTGTCATGAAATAGTTTAATGGGCTTCATACTGTTTAACTTAATCTTTACAGATGTAAAAACAGAAATACAATTATTTTAACAACTATTATTACATATTGCTTTGCTAATGAAAACAAAGGCTCAGGAAGCTCTCTGAAGACTGAGGGATGGCTGTGGGACTCAGGGGGGAGGAAGTGCAGGGCGCCGGCAGGGTCCCCCCCAAAATCTAGGGATGGAGGAAGGGGCACCGGTGGACAGTCTTGTCCCCCCAAAGCCTCTTTCTGCCACATACACGTGCATACACACACACGCACGCACACACACATGCACAGGCACACACACTCGCCTCGTAGTCGGTGGTCATACCAAGAGCAGCTTCTCTGAGCTGATTTCAAGCTCGGCTCTGCAGCATGAATTATGGGGCCCATGGAGAATTTCTGTTGCTGGGAAAGACAACCGCCTGCTCTTAATGGAGCTCCAAGGACTTTTCCTGTTTCTCACAGTCCCCAGCTGCCGCCCCGCCTTCTTGTTCCTATCCCACCCCCATCCCCACAATTCTAGCTTCCCGGGAGCATCCTTCTCACCAGAGGGGACGGGACACAACTCTCTCGAAAACCTATAAATCCAAAGGTCGCGTCTGCAGTTTGAACGGTCTCCCTGCCCCTCTGGAAGCTGTGGAGATTAAACACGGAACCCTGGGTCTCTTCCACGGTGCTCCGAAGACCGCACTCCCTTTGATTCTTCGGGGAGGTCCTCGCCCGCAGGGGTGCGTCCAGAGTGAGAAGAGCGATTCCGGCTAGCATTTTTCTCATGCGCTGCAGCCTGACCCCCGCCCTGCAGACTGGGAGCTGGGAGCCCCCTGCGACCCTGCACTATATAATTTTGCGCCTCGGGGAGTTCACACCTCCTCCTTGCCCCTTGGTGGGGTTCTCATTAGGAAAACTGGGGATTTGCCTGAATTCTGAACCATTTGGGAAATGATGGGATTGGGCCGAAAGACATCAACACATTTACTTTAAAGGCTTGGTGGGAGAATGTGGCTTATAGGCATGGTGAGCAATAGACTTGCCCACCAGTCTGGGCAGCTGTGGACCACCTCTGCCCCCACCCCCAGACCCTCGAGAGTAAACAGAATGAGTGCCTCCTGAGGGTAGCTCACTCCCAAGGGAAAAAGCCAGACTGGGCCCCCAGTGCCCAGTTAATTCTATCCACGTTCACCTGTCAGCTAAGCCCTACTGCCGGCTCCTGGAAGAAGACATCCGAATGGGGGCCTGGGCCTTTGTAAGACCATCCGGCTGACAAATACTGGCTCTCACGCGCCAAGCACTTGCTTATCAAAGCTGAGGGACATTCGCTCCGGCAGGAGAGTCAGGCACCGAGGAAAACGCAAGCCTGTGATGTTTTTGGATGCCTACTGTGTGGCGGGCACTAGGCTAGCGCTTACAGAAGAAAAGGAACACGACAAAAACGATACCACCTTCGCCAGGGTAGAGCTTACGCAGCGTGGGGAGAGACCTGTGCAGCTCTCATGACCTGACCGCCGTGGGGACAAGGACCCTAAGGAACTACAGGCTTCCAGAGGCGCGTGTGGAGGGGCGAGCAAAGAGAATCTGGAGCCGCCCCTGCCCATGGGCGACCACCAGATACACACCGCCCCGGAGCGCCTGCAGTGTGGCCGGCTCCGCTGAGTGGTGCCCCAAGCGCCCAACACACGCCGGGTTTCCAAGGCTTAGTACCACATAAAGAAATGCTAAGTACCTCAATACATTCTGGTATTCAGTGACTTGCTGAAATGGTCATATTTCAGATGAGTGGGTTTAAATAAAATACATTGCTAAAATTCACTGCACCTGTTTTCTTTTTCAGTTTTTTGTTTTGTTTTTTTTTTTAATGTGGCTACTAAGCATCGTGAAATTGCTCTTTCTTGGCTCACCAGTCTGGGAGGTTAAGAGGCCTGTTAGCTTGAAAATCCAAGAGAGATGAGAGGGTGAGTGAAATGTGACTATAACATCAGCTCGTTCTTGGTTGTGGGGATCTCACAGAGACGCACTGTGCGGGGTTTTGGCGAGCCCTGGGGCTATCAACGTGTTGAGTCAGATAACCCTGCTGCTCAGGGCTGCTCTTGGCGTGTCCATTTGCTTCCCCAGGTTTCCCCCCCTGCACACAAAACCCTCAAGGACAAGATGTGGGCCCGGTCCACTTTTAAGCCCCTAAGGAGTGTCCGAGGCCCGGCTGTTAGTGGGCACTCGCTGTTGGTTAGCTAAAGAACGACTAGCGATTCTGATTACAGAAGCCGCTTGGTACAAGCCACATTCCCGATGGCGGGAAATATAAACCGTCCCGCTGCTCTCTGCACATCCCTAAATGCACGTGCTTCCTCCACCCCAAGCCGGCATGCTACCGTGTATGGCCGCATCGAGAAGGTGTGAAGGAGGGCAGGAGCTTCAGGAACAGCCGGCCTCCGTTTCGGACTCAGGTTCTCCCTGACTAGGTGCGCTTGGTCAGCTTCCCTTCCCACCAACCTCGATTTCTCTCATCCATCAAGCGGGAAGACTCTAGGCAAGCTCACAGGGTTGTTGATCCAATGGGATGATGTGTGGCAAAGATGATGTGCCCAATACCTTCTCCCTGGAGGGCGTGCAAGGAGTGATGGAGCCTTGAATAACATCAACAGCCGGTCCGCTTCATTCAGCCCCAAACCTACTTTTTCGTTTCTTCGTGCCAAGTGGTTTTTCTGAATAATCTGGGCACTTGACTTCAGACCATCCCTTACGGATATCGAAACCACTGGTTCCTGAACCCAGCTGCACACTAGGACCATCTGGAGAGGTTTCTGACATACCATCAGGGCTGTGACCCCACCATCAGTATTTTGTAAAGCCCCCTGGTGATTCTAGGGCTCAGTCCAGGTAGAGACCCACTGAGCACAGTGGACAACAGAGGTCCCATTGTTCACCCGCAGGTACTTCCGTAACAGCTGGGAGAATAGGAAAGCGCACGAAAGCAGAACTTGGGGTCTGGCGTGGCTCGGACACAGAAGCCAGCGTGGCCAGGAGGGAGGAGACAGTGGGGTCACTGAGCAGATCTGTCAACCAGCCATCACTTGGTGGGGGGGTCTCTGTCCCCAATCCCTAGTGCCAGAAATGAAAATTAGATTGCAGAATGACTTAAGAATTCTTGTACAAAATAAGTGTCTCTCACCTCCCTGGACATTTCTTTGTTCCTTCCTGCGAATCTGTAATTATTTCGAAACGAAAGGTTTTAGTAAGTAAGTAAGCAAATCTCATTTCTCCTCATCTCCCTCTGTTGCTGGGCTGTCAGAGGTCTCCGTCCACAGCACTGCGCGTGGCCCTGCACAGAGAATATAGAGCAGCTCCTCGGTGACAGGGAGGTGACAACGAGGGTGGTGGCAGTGATGAAGTAAAAGGCAACGTATACACATGTATGCATGTACGTGTGTGTGCATGGACCTCACCTCTGTCCATCCAGAGGGACCTACCGGAATAGCCTTGAAATGCCAGCCTTCTAGAATCTCCTGGAGGTGGGATTGTTACAGCTGATCAGGAGATTACAGATTTTTTCCTTTCTCAATACTTTCCTGCATAGTCCACACTTCTCCCGTGAACATATCAGCTGCAACGTCTGCTTGAATGCAGAGCACCACGACCCAGAGCACAGAAGGACAGTGGGGGTCATGGAGAGGAGCCAAGAATCTACTCCCATCACCTAGAAACCGAGTACAGTACGACAGGTGAGAAGAAAGGATGGGCTGGTCCTTTGAGCCCCACAGACGGCCACGCCCCTCACCGGCGTGGCTCTTGCTTCTGGCTGCCGAGCAGACACCGCTGAGCAGCCTTTAGAGACGCACCGTCCAGTCCCACCACAGGCTGACCTGATGGGGGTCCTTGGGGATGGGACACCGGCCCTGGAAGGGGCCAGAGCGGCTGGCCACCCTGCAACAGAGAGAGAGGGTGTCACTGCCCCCAGGATCCTTCTCCTCTCACATGGAAGTCCAGTGAACCTCCAGAACAAGACAAGACGAGCCATGAAATGTGCTAGAAATAGATTCATTCCTCTTTAATCCTCACTTCTTAGGTCACTGGGTGGCCCTTCCACAGACGCCGGGGTGCCCTTAACCTGACAGTGTCTCCCACCCACGCCCAGTGGAGAGAAGGAAATGTCACTGCCAGGGGACTCAGGCACCAGCCGGAGCCCCAACGTGAATTATTCATCACCACCCCCACCACCACCACCGTCAGGCTCCCAAGATGGAGCCCACAGTGCCGACTCAAAGTCCAAAAATGTGGGAAAGTTTATTTATTTCTTCAAAACATTCCTGATTTGTAATGTGCTTTCTAAAAATGTTCTAGCTGACCAAGCCCTTGCTATATTTAGCCACAGCATTTAAAGAAATGTCCCTTACACTTTATAAGGCGGGCTATGAAACACAAGAGTTTAAGGAACACTGCTCCTTGGGCCGGTCCCGTTCTCCCCAGGAGAGGGCTGGGGCCTCTCCTTGGCCTGCAGGAGCAGCCCTGGTGCTGAGGGCAGAAATAAAGACTTGCATTCATTCCCAGGGCCCTTGGGTTCACAATGGCTAGACAGCGGCCCTGGGAAGCCCCTCTGGGCTCTGGTGTGAAGCGAGGAAACGCCAAAGGGACCTCACTCTCTTTGGCCTGCGGGATTGGCTCTTCTGTGGTTTTCCTAGGATCCCCCGCCATGCATCGCTGCTTATTTTGCTTTTGGTTTCATGTTCAAAGGGTTGGATCATCTCAAGAGACGTAACAGGGCAATAAAGAGATGAAAACGCATCCCAACCTACCCAGAGAAGTCAACCCCCAGAAGCCTTCTGCTACTTCCAGAATTACATAACATGAACAAAGCTATTGGGTCATGATTTCATTGCATAATTAGGAAGGCACAAACGGGCCCATAAAACCAAAGTGTTTAGATGAGCGGCTCTGTCTGTATACAGACCTCCCATTTACTGAGCACTTTCTGCAGGAGGCATCATGGTGATTGCCATTTTGAGCTGGGGACCAGGGCAGGCATTGTTTTATGGACTTACAGCCATCATTTTACTTTACTCCTCAGGATGGATCTGTGAGGCCTTTGCTGATGCTATGCCCATTTGTACAGATGAGCAAGTTAAGGCACAGAAGTGTTAGGTCACCTTGCTGAGGTCACACAACACAAAAGGGTGTCCTGGTGGGCACCAAGGACACACTCTTCACTAGGTTAACATACCCCTCCCTAAGCCCACCTCAACTCAACCTACTGAACAGTAACAAGTCATTAAGACAGTAATGAGAGGAATTCTTCCCTGCTAGTAGATGTGTCTAGAAACACCTGGAAAAATACGAAGTAGTACATGGTGACCAGCTACCTGGGAAAGTAGGGATGCCAGGATGCCAGAAAGGTGTGGCATTTCTAATACTTTACATCGCACATTGTGAGGACCGGAGTCATGCTTTCAACTTAGTGTTGTCCAAGGTGACGCGGTCCTGTGGACACCGGAACATCCTTCCACCCTTCCCAGAGGGCTTGACCTAGATGCTGTCCTGGGGCCCAAACACTTCATATGTGTCCCACTTCCTCTGCCCTTGGGCCAGAAGTGCCCTCCCAGCGTGAGGCCCACACAGCCTGCGAGGAGGAGATTACACCAGCCATATTCAGGACACTTTTAGTAAAAGGTGATTTTGTTTTAGATTCTCAATGAACTGAAAGATACCCGTGTAGCATCATTCACAGCCCCCAGCAACTCAGGCTCAAAGCTATGAAGGCAGAGACTGCATGGCCGGGGACAGGGCCCCCGGGAGCAAAGTCCAGACCCAGGCCGTGCCTCCCTAAGCGGGTCTCAGATGGCTCTAGAGTCACCTCTCTTGGAAGCTTGACAAGTAGGAGAGTCGGATCTCCTGGAAGGCCAGAGGTAGCTGCCAGTATCGTCCAAGACATCCTAGTCCCGGCTCTTGGACCAACAGTGCGGTCAGGACAGGTGCCACCGACTGACCCTGAAGGAAGGACCCCCCACCCCGACTGTGCTGGGCACAGTCTATCTGCCCCGCCCCCACCCCCGTGCATTCTCAGCCCCTCTTGGCCTTGCAGGTTGCCCCTTATGTATTGCATTACCTGGGCTCCCTTGCAGCCTGGACTTCTAGGAGGGTCAGCCAATGAGAGGTATCCACATGAGGCTGGAAGGCAGGAGAGGAGAGAGATTGGGGTATTTCTCCTCGGCTCCTGCCTGCAGAAGCTGCAACCACACTCACTCTTACTCCCCGTGGAGCTGCCCTTCCCCCGGCCCTTCCCCCACAGAAGCAATCCCTCTACCCTGGTCTTTTCCATTGGCCCATGTAAGTGGGCTTCTGTTTCTGGAACCCTGATTCTCATGCCTAATGGGAAAAGGTTAAGACCAAATCTTTGCCCCACCACCTCCCTTCCATTCTCCCCCCTCACTGCCAAGGTAAATAAAGACAATGGTGTTGGCTATGTAGACGACACCCCTCAGGACCTAGGACCGTGCTGTGGTTACCCCCTTTCCTTACAGCCACCTTCCAGGGCCAGAACTGCATCTTGTACTCACTCTCATCTGCCCACCATGCTGTAGACCCTGGGCTTCAATACACATCGGGCCTAGTGCCCTTCACATGGTCTGCCCAGTACAATTGGCATTCAGATATCATTGGATGAGGCAAAGCCCTCAGCTCTGCCCAGGCTCCACCACCTCCTAGTGCTCACCACTAGGATGCTGTACACAGGTATGGTGTCTCCCCGGCCCCAGAGAACCCATGAGGACAAGTGTAGTAGAGAACTTGCCATTTAGCTATTCAGACATATTTTTAAAAACTGCTTGAAATGTGGATCCAAAGAATTTTATCTTTCCAACAAACTCATGCTCTTTATTTTTAAACAATGAACTTTGCTTCTTATCATGTGCATTTTTTACTCTATGGAACAAACTCCGCTTCCTGCAAACAAGACGTTTCCAGCTACCATGAAGATGGGAAGTGCACAAAGCTGAGGCTCTCATCTAGAGCTGCCCGCTACTGGAAACATCACCCACGTCTCTGATGTTAACAGTAGCTTTCAGCTGCAACAGTAACATCATGTGTGGCCAGTTCTTTAACCCACACGTGGATACACGCTGAAATGGCGAATCACATCCTGTTCAGGTTCCGGAAAACCTTCGGAGGCATATGAGACCCAGCAGGGTCATTAGCTGCTACAAGAGCCAATGAACATCCAAAACCAAAGCAAAAGGCCTTTACAAAGTTCTCTTATCCTTACACAAGTCAAAGAAGTAAAGATCTCAACGTTGGTGTGTCTTCCAAGATTCTTTAAGAAAATCTTCATTAGTTTCATCAGAATAGTGCAAAATCCAAATTTTCAACCCTGGCTTGAACTATATCGAAAAAGAAAATCCTTCTGAAAGTATCAATACTTGGATTAATTTGAAAGGATTCAGCACTTGATCTGAGCCCATCTGTCCACTTATATGTAAAAAAAGATGAACTTCTGCACATTCATGTGTACAGAACACACACATATACACACACACGCATACACACACGCACATATACAAATGCATGTATGTACATACATACCCATGCGTATATATATACACACTTCTGTCTTTATCGTTGTACACGGTACTCCCGCTATATCCCCATTATGATCAATGTATTCATCAGTGTGCGTGTGTGTGTGTGTGTGCATACACTGAGCTTAAACCACAGACCCTTTTCAGAAAAACAGAATCTGTTCCCTTTGTTTAGAAGGGAACACAGAGGTGTACCTTCAGATTGCCTAAGAGTAGAAAGATAAGGTTGCTTCTGGTTTGCCCTAAATACAGAGGAGAGTTTGCTTTAAGTAAGAGTTTTTTGGGTTTTTTTTTGTTTGTTTGGGTTTTTTTTTTTTGTCTTACTGACCTACAACTTGGAGCCCGTGATTAAATCCGGAGCACCGGCATAGCCGTGTGGATTGCTAAGACCGACAGGTCCTCTTTTTCTTCAGTAGGAAGGAATCTTCACGGGACTGTACCGATTCGATAGATTCCATCACTGTACCGTCCATTCCCCTCAGCCCTCCCAAACCAGATGAATGCGGGGATTAGTTAACAGAATGCCTCCTTATGTATGTATAAACACTCTTACAAAGCAGATACACACTCCTGCCTTTTTTTTTTTTTCTGAGACACAAAAGCAATGTTTATATTATACTTCTTGGAATTGTAACTCTAAAATGCATCTTTTTAAAATGGCAGTATTAGATTATTGGTTTCTCCAGAAGACAGCCATCGTAAATTAACAAAACACATGAGATAGCAAATCAAACACAAAAGGAAAAACTAAAAACATAACCTACACCGTGGAGTTTCCATGATGTTCCGGCAGCACCCACTGGCCCCAGGCTTCTCTGCTCCTGAGATGCTGACAGGGCTCCCACATATAATCCCTGACTCCTCTCTCCTATTACACTGTTTGCTTATTCCCCCCAGTAATCCACTGAACCAGTCACTGAGAGGTTAATGAAAAAACAACTTTATTCACAGAGGCTGAGACTTTGGGATAACAAAATATCCATGACAGCCCTTCCACCACATTGTAGGTTAATCACAGTGAGCCTGGATCTCAACAATGGGATCTCATCAAAGTTCTTAAAATCAAGGACACTGTGCAGCTCACCAAAACATTCCCACCAACCTGGGCAGAATATGCTCAAGGAAACTTATGGATCAGTAGCACATGGCTTTAAGAATAAATTCTCAGAAAGTCAATTGTGTGCTTACTAATTATTAAATTATTATGCTTGTCTGGAATGTCCTTTCGGATATATTAACCAATAGGCTCTCTTGCTGTAAAGTTTGTGTTCATCTTTATCTAAGTCCTGGATATTATTTTAAAAGTTATTTGGAAGATCTATTGCAGCCTACCTCCAGAACTCTCATGACTTACTGAGTCTTTCCCACATCCGATAAAATTAAAATAACCTAGAGGTTCAGGAAATTCAGTTTCCCATCCAAGGCAACCCAGAGAGAGATACTGTAAGGGGTTAGATGCACTTCCCAAAAGTTCCAAACTGAACTGGGCTGTAAAAATCTCCATTGTCTTAACCAGATCTTTGTTGCAGAACCCTCCTCCTGTCCTCCCCCCAATCTTCCTGCTCCCCACCCTCCAGATTTCCAGTCACCTCCATGAGGTGTTTATTTAGCTGCTGGCTCTAGGACCGCCCGCCCCGGGGAAGGGGCTTGGAGGGAAGAGCTGGGTGCGGGCTGGGATGCCATCAGCTGGGAATGTCTGAAAGAATCCTCTGGCTGAGCTTCCTGTTCTTTGGGGTCCAGAGACACACCCTCCAGCAGATATCAGAAGATTCCCTTTCTCTGCCCAGCATGACCCATCTCTCCCAGTATCTGCCTTTTGTGTTTGTTTCATCCAACTTTTTGGATTAAAGGTGGTCCTTTACTACACAATTCTGGAAAATGTAGCAAAAATCAAACCTAGAGCTTGAAAAAACATGCAAATGGGAAATCTTCTGTGTCTAAGACAGCTTCCCTCCCCCTCACACACTTCTGGTGTCCTCCGCTATCTTTTGATCCCTTAAAAACAAAAGCAACAAGACAGGATACCTGCTAATGTTGGTAACACGTCTTGGAGATCATGGGTACTGACTATCGGGCTATCATAATGCAACAAAATGCTATCATATAGAGTGCACTTTCTTAATAGAGGTTGTTACTATAGACATTTTCACAGGGCAATCATTGTAGTAAAAAGAGCCAAGCATCTAGCCAAAGAACATAGCATATTCCTTTTACTGTCTAGAAAGAAAAAAGAGAGAAATTCTGTATTTAAAATAAAAGTGTGGTTTCTTAGCTTCCACCTGGACATTGGTTGTAAATCCTCACCAGGCCCTAGATCTCCCAAAGAACCTGAAACACGGGTCACTGCCAGTGTCCCCACAACTGGACTTCAAGGACAAACCCAGCTGTGAACACCCACCACCCCATGGACCCAAAGCCAAGGCCTGAGCCACAGTGACAACCCACAACCGAGCTGGCCACAGTCAGACTGTGGCTCTGTTTGAAAGCACCCCACCATGTCCTTCAGTCCTGCTCCCTGGTTGTCTGGGCCCTTGCTGCTCTGGACATGAAGGACCTGTGCTGGGCAGTGGAAGACCACAACCTTAGACTGACCTAAGGTCAAGGAATTCTCCTGCTCTGGCGGTAGGAGGTCTGAGATGCCCAAGTCCTAGCCAGGCAAGGTCTTTTAAATCTCCGGAGGTGTTCCGGGTTCTGGGAAAGTCCGCCTCACCTCGGAGGAGGCAGGCGACCCTGCCCACCTGCGTGCAAAAGTTGGTAACACTTCCCAGGATTCACACGTTGCAGAAGAAAAGATCATTTAAAAAAACACACAAAAACAAAACAAAAACGTGGCTCCTTCCCCCAGCGATTAGACCCCTGGTCTCACAAGCTCAGCCCAGGGTAGGGGAAGGACCCCGTCACTGTTTGCTTTACTGGAAGTGAAGCACCGTGTCGGGAAGCTGCAGAGGGAAATAGGAGAGGAAAGGGATCCCGAGCTGGTAAAAGCGGCCCTGGACGCGCGGGTCGAGCATCAGGGAAGCGTTGAAAGGCGGACGGAGGCTTGAGGAGGTGGCCAGAAGCGAGGCACCCACACAGCTGCCGGGCCCCGGCTTGGCGCCCCCCAGGAGCTCGACCCCTCCGGCGGGCTTCTGACCCTGCCGTCCCGCCAGGATGCTGTCTATGCTGAAGCTTTTGGATTTGTCGGAGCTCTTCGGAGAGCCGTGGGAAGCAGGACGTGGAGGAGACCCCGGGCCATCCACTGTGCGCGCTGGCTGGCCTATGGCCAAGGCCGCTGCGCCCTGGACAGCGTCGCCCGCGTCCTCCTCCGGGGACGCGGGCCCAGGCCAGTGGAGGGGCGCGGGCGGAGAGGAGCCGTCCCGCAGGGGCGAGGGGCGTGCGGGCGCTCCCTCCTGGCGGGGGGTCGCGGGGCCGCGGCGCCCTGCGGGGAGCTGCGCCTCGGAGCCGCGCTCCTGCGTCTCGGCGCGGGCCCGCTTGGCCTCCGGGGCCCCTGGGCCTGGCTTGGGCTTCCTCTTCCGGCGCCGGTAGTTGCCATTCTCGAACATATCCAGGCAGCGAGGGTCCAGCGTCCAGTAGCTGCCCTTGCCTGGCCGCCCTTTCTCACGGGGCACCTTGACGAAGCAGTCGTTGAGCGAGAGGTTGTGGCGGATGCTGTTCTGCCAGCCCTGCCGGTTGTCGTGGTAGAAGGGGAAGCGGTCCATGATGAACTGGTAGATGCCGTTCAGCGTGACCCTCTGCTCGGGCGCGTCCTGGATGGCCATGGCGATGAGCGCGATGTAGCTGTAGGGCGGCTTCTGGGGGGGCTCCGCCCGGCCCGAGGCGGCCAGAGCGGCCGCGGGGGCGAAGGCCAGCGGCAGCCCGGCTCTCTCGGGGCCGTACAGATAGAGCATGGGTGAGGCGGCCAGAGCAGGCAGCCGGGGACCGAAGAGGTGGCTCATGGCGAGCCGGAGCCCGGCGCTGCGCTCCCCGGCAACGCAGGCGACCCAGGGCTTAGGGAGTGCGCCCCGCGCCGCGAGGGCCCTCCGGGGGAGCCCGCGGTGCGTCTGCCTCCCGCTCTGCCGCTCTCCCTGGCCGCTCCGTGGTCTGTCCCTTCATGGCTTTAAAAATGTTAAATAATTGTTGTAAGTTTGCTATTATATGTTGACTTAGCGCTGGAAAATAAATTGTCTATGATAAACAGTCGTTGTGTGCTCAGCCCACCCACATTAATTAAAATTTCATTGCTGAAAAACTCCAAGCTTTTCCCTCCACGTGTCTTTTTGATACCAGCCAATCGGTTTCAGGGCTATTCCTTCATTTGTTTATAGAATTAGTCTGTTGATAAGTCCGCCCACCCAAGTTGAATCAAGCTGTGTTTATTTGGAAAAATTTCCGGGCACCCAATATATAAACGCACTGATCTGATGTTTGAAATATCACGTCCACCCCTTGACGCTGTAAGCACACACAGTCAGTGAGGCAGGATGTGGACCGCAGTGGCTGGGAGCGGGGGTCTGCTGGGCCAGGAAGGAGAGGTGGGGATGGGGTGGGGGCACAGGGGTGAGTTTTACTGCTGGCCTGGGGGAGCCCAGTTATCCTGAGCCTCCCACAAAAGGTCTTTTCTTCTCTCAGCCTTCATAGATGTGGAGATGGAACCATCTCATAAAATGCCTCCTGAGGTCTTTGAAAGCGTTTAGATATTTGGGTGTGGGGGGAGCGGCGTGTCTATCTAAGAGGTCTGGGAGTCTCGGGAGAAGAGGATGCAGCCCTCCTTGGAGAAACTATCGGGATGACCTGCAGGAACTGGAGGCGCTCACCCGGGGGGCGTGGTATCCCGGAGTGGGCCAGCCTCTACCTCCAGGGGCTCCCTGGGGACCCAGAAGAGGCCTCCGGGAGCCCAGCTTCTCCGGAAGCCAAGGCACAGGGTACTGGGGAGCTAGAGAGGGCGGGGGTACCTGGGCCACGGCTTGGTTGGGGGTAGTTCCAAAATAAACCCGTTTGGAGAGGTCAGGGGGGAGAAGCTAAGGTCTTTCTGATGGGACTGAGGTTGCAAGCGAGGAACACCATAAAAGGGGAATTTGGCAGCTGTCGCAGGAGAGCTGGTATTTGTGAATGCGGGTCTCTTGCTTTATATTCTGTGCTTTCCTGTTTATAACAAGGAGGGGGGTTATAACAACTTTACAAGTGCACGCAGCTGGCCCGTGATTACATTAAGCATTTGGGAAGCCTGCTTGCTCTCCACCCACCCACCCCCACCCACTCACCCTGGGGTGTAAGCACCCCCACCCTGTCTCATTTTACATTCAGCCACGTCATGCTTGGAATCAAAAACCCTGAATGATGCCGATTGAGAAGGAGCGGTCTTCTGTCCCACCGTGGCGCTGGGGGTGGGGTCGGGGGACTAATGCACCACTAGTTCCTGTTTATGATCTCTGCTGAATATTTTTTAAAAGAAAAAAAAACACTTGGGTTAATTGAATTAGCGTTTCATTGAGTAAACCGTGTGGGGATGCCAAAGAAGAGAGGGAGGGGTGAGGGCGGCAGGTGGGCGTAGGAATGGCCCAGGGCCGTGCTCCACAGGGAAGGGAAAGAGAGGCACTATGGTGCATGGGGCGGGGCATGTCAGCAGCGAGAGGACATCTGCTTGCTAAAGGCCAGGTCACCCCTGAACAAGGGAAAGCCGGGAGAATCCCACTCCAAAATGGGGAATCCATAGAGTAACCCCTATGTTCGGTGGTTCCAGATAGCAAGGAAGTGGGAAAGTTTGACACACGCCATAGGAAGTCAAAATCAAGGTGGAAAAACCGGTTTGGGTGCAGGCGAAGCTTGAGGGAGCGCCAGGCCAGTGCGGGGGCACCTCCGGGCCTCCCTCCCAGGCGCTGCTTTTCTAACTTAGGCCAACCATCCAGCCCAGCCTGGCTCTGGCCTAGGTGTTGAGGATGGCCCTCTAGCCAGGAGGGGGCGGGGCGCTGTCATCTCTCTGGATCTCTAGATCTCACCGCAGCACCCCCTTTCAACCCTGGGGGAGGGGGGGACACTTCAATGCCTGGGCGGATGCAACCCGCAGTTCCATAGTCCCCGGGACCAGTCTCCAGACCAGCGCGTCCCCAGCAAGCTCCAGCTTGGATCTAGCTCGATGTCCAGCCTCAGCTCCCGCTCTAACAGGCCCAGAGGAGGAGACAGATGGGTGTCACTACGCACCAACCCCTCCGCAGCCGGAGCCCTCCCTGGAGCTTGCCCCGCACCCGAAGTCCAGCAGGCGCATCCCTGCCTCTCCCGAAAGGCGCGCCTCCGCCGCGCTACTTCTGAACTCCAAGGCAAATCTGAGCTTGAATTCGTACAATAATAAACACCGCCCAATTTGGGCATGGGCCGGACGCAGGCGGAGACCGGGAGGCTGGTGGGCGGGGCACTGATAGTAAAGAAAGAAAGAGGGGAAAAAAAAAACAGCTTCTAGTCGCGGTCTGGAGAGGCAAGTCCAGCCCCTCACGTTTGCAGATTTGCAGCATCCCCGGGAGGTTCCTTCCAGCAGTAGAACTGCGTGGCGCCCCAACCTGGCTCCCGCGCAGGGTCGAATCCTGGGCTCCCAGGCTAGGAGTTTGCAACTTGAGCCGAGGAGGAGCCCGCTGTAGGAAGGAGCCCGGCGCAGGGGCATATTTCCGGGGAGCCGATAGCACAAGCCTCTGGCGTCCGAGTGCGGATGCGCCCTCGTGCGGAAGCTCGATGTGTTGAGGCCCTATCTGAGGCCTGCTGGGGGTCCGGGGGTGGGGTGGGGGAGGCGAAGAGCCTGGGAGACAGCCAGGACAACTGGGTATCCCAGAGAGCCAGATGGGGACACTAAAAGTTCTCCCTAGGCTCGTAGTCTTCAGATAGCCCCAAACATGCATTCTTCTCTGCAGTCAGTGCCCGCACATCTCCCAGCCCACAGCAAAGCCCTGAGATTTCCAGCCTGCCCAGACGCTCCTGCAAGGACTGCGAGGGGTTCCTACTCTGGGGTCAGCGTGGGACGAGGGCAGAGAGTACAGTTCCCAGCCCCCAGGGAGAAAGCCTGCTCCGTGGGCAGGCTGGGCAGAGGCCAGGCACCAGGCAGGACCAAGAGGCCTCAGAGAAAAAGGCTGAGGGGAGGGGAGAGACAGGAGGTCTTCCTACCCCACCCACCCGGAGGCATCTACCCTTCCTCTGCTCCTCAAGTCAACTGAAAAGCAAATACTCAAGTTAAGGATGATCTGTGTCACCTCCCAAATATTGGCATCACTTTTCTCCGAGCGAAGACAGTTGACAAGGTATATATACACGAATGAACGATCTCCCATGCTTGCAGTGGGTGTGAGGGGAGGGTGGGAAGATACAGGACCTACTCAGCCAGTTCACCTTACTGACATCCCTCTGTCCAAAAGCAAACATTTCAAATGCCTTGGCGAGCCGAAGCCATGCAAAAACGAGGCAGCAGGGAATGCTTCTCAGAGTTTGGGAAAGCATTTCGAGTAAACACGTTGGAGATGGTGATGACCAGGACGATAGCAATAACTAAGATGTCTTGAATACTACTATGTGCTGGTACCCTCCTAAGATGTCCCTTGGATTAAGTCACTTCTCTTCGCGGCTCTAAGAAACGGGAGTCTTCATCATTCCCATTCTGTGGACCAGGACACCGAGGCCAGGAAGTTAACACGAGGAAGTGTTGCAAAACAAGAGAAACATCCCATTATAATAGGACTACTGTGTGTGGATGCAAAGGGCCCCGTTCTCTCTCAAGAACCCTCACAACATCTATGAAAGACGGTGGTGATGGATTCGCCCATTTTACAAATGAGATTTGGAATGGGCGGTGAACATCCCAGATAGTGGAGGCCGTAAGGAGCCGAACAGGGTGTTGGAACACACACGGTTTCCTGCAAAGGTGGATTCTCTGAGATCTGACATCCTTAGGTGTCTGCAGAGGCTCCGAGAGGTGTGTCTGGAGCAGGGTCTTCTGCTGCTTCTCTTGGGGGAAGTGAGCCACGAATGTAATGCTCAGCCGGTCGGCTGAAGCCCAGAGAGCAGGGCAGGATTTTCCAAATTACAGATTTCTTTAGAGCTCATCTTGTTCCAGCAGTGATTTAAAAGGTCTAAAACAGGGGTGGTTAGGGTGTATCAGCAAGCAGCCTGACACACACAGTCACCTGAGACCAAAGAGTCAGGGTTCTCCCGGTGTCAGGGTGAATCCCGACAGCTCACGGGAAGTCCTCCCTGCGGCCAGGGCACTAGCAAAGGACTTCCCTGACGTGTGTTGGGTTCATACATCCTCAACAATAACCCTATTTGATAATCCCATCACTTCTCAGTTGAGAAATGGGCCCAGGGAGCTTGAGGGAGCACGGCCGAGGTCACGCAAACCCTCCGTTGGCCTGTGAGGAGGCCCTGAGTTGGTGCATGTGGATTCGGCTTAGAAGCTTGGCTGAAGGGGCGGCCTGTAAAAACAACAGGCAGGCAGAGAGAGAGCCCCCATGGGGCCATTGGGAAAGGTAAGACCCAGGGCCCAGGGCCACTAAGCCAGGGGTCAGAGGGGCCTCTCTGGCCTCTGTGACCTCCAGCCTGGGTGGGCAGACAGACTGAGCACAAAGCTGTCCCCCAGGCTGGGGCAGCCCTCCCCAAGCTCCCCAATCCCATCTCCGTAAAGGGACCTGTGTGGCCAGGGAGCTAGTCCATCTGCCAGCCCACCCCCGTCGCTTCACGCCGGCTTTTCACACACACGCACGCACACGCATGCACGCACACGCACACACTCGCACACACACCCACCAGCCTGCTCCTGGCACGACCACCTCAGCACCAGAGCCTCACATTCGAGAATCACACTCTACACGGGCTGTGTCCTTCTGTGTTCGCCGTGAAGCAGGAATGTCACCAAAGCCCGGAACAGGCTGGCACAAATCGGGCCCAGTGGCTGTCCTCACTGTAAACTCCCCGAAACATCCCTCTGTCCAAAAGCAAACATTTCAAATGCCTTGGCGAGCCGAAGCCATGCAAAAACGAGGCAGCAGGGAATGCTTCTCAGAGTTTGGGAAAGCATTTCGAGTATGTGGTGCCGAAAGGCCCTCTCTGGTGGCCCTGGCCCTGTGGGTCCCGCTCACCTAGAGTCGAACCCCCCCACCATCCCTGGCCTAGCTGTACCCAAGGTGAGACCTAAGGTCTCTCTCCATGTCCACCACTCCCCGAGACCAGGAGTGTCCCCACGGGGATGACACAGGCACCGTGCCATCCTGAGGCACCAGTCACAGGTTCCGAGACCCCAGCACATTCTTGAGAAACTTGGTTCTGCCCGTTAATTAATGGGTGTCTTCTCGGTTCGGCTGTCTCCACCCACCTCAGGTTTATGGTTATCAGTGAATTCCAATCACACCAACCGTGGCCAACACCCTGTTCGGTGTTTTGGATTTGGGGTGGGGGTGAGGAGTGACGAGGCAAGCGCTCGGGTACCAGGGCTAGTTTTCACGGGGGATCTGGGAACTCAGCTCTGTCTGCTTTGAATGTAGCTCACAAGCCTCTCCCAGGCCCAAAGGTGACCCCACTCAGTCTTGGGGTAAAGGAGAGGAGATGGGCCCCGAAAGATTTATGAGCCAAGCACCAAAGTTCCCAGGACCCCACATTTGCTCCTCCCTCCCACTTCTGATCTTCATTTCTTGCCAGCCCGGTGGGGAGTGGGGATAAGTGAGGGCCCATCATGAGAGTGTGGCTCTGCCAAAAAGGAAAGTGCTGGGCTGCCCCAAATGACCTTACACGCACCTGGTCATTTTACAGATGAGAAGACTGAGACCAGGGAGGGAAGTTGTTTGCTCTCACAGCGTCACCTGGTCTTCCAATTCCTAGCCGGGTGCTCCAGCAATTAGAGGACACAGGTCACCACTGATTTTAGTGTGGGTGGGGACAGGCTATTGAACCAGGGGATGAAGACCGCCTGGCCGCAGACTCAAGTCCGGCCTGGGAAGAGAGGCCTGGGCTGGGCCACATACAACAGTCCCTCTCCAGGAAAGCTGTGAGCTTGGGGCATGTCTTGGAGTCTTACAAGAAGCAGCCTCCTTGGGGCTGGGAATGTGCAGGATTCTCAGAGGCCACGGAGTCTTTCCCAGCAGCCCATATCTGTCCAAACGGGACCCTGGTTAGAAACAGTCGCAGCTAAGGCCATTAGGGCAGGCAGGGTTAACTCTATGGGCAGTGGTCTCTCCCGCGGTGTTGGGGTTGCTTCGTTTTATTTGCAGTATCTTTGAGACCTGCCTAGCTAGCTCTGTGTTACTAGATCAGGAAGGAACGCGATTATCTGCCGCGCCTTCGTTCAAATTGCGCCTGGCAGACCCGACCGCAGAGCAGCTCGGCCAGGAGTCCTGGCCGCCTGCGACCAACACTTCGGCCCTTCCATCCCCGACCTCCTTTCTCCTTTTCCTGATCGGCCCTGGGCCTCCCGAGGACCGAGCAGCCCAAGCGAGGGGAGGCGAGCGGATACGTGGAGCGAGGACAGCCTGTGCCCTGAGCGCGGTCTTTGCGCGCAGGGCAACAGACAAGCAGGGGCGGCGGCGACCCGCAAGGCGGCCCGGATCGCCTCCGCCCCGCGATGCTCAGCTTCGCGCTGCTGGATCCCCCAACCCCGCGGGGGAGCAACCGATGCCCCGAGGCTGCTCAGTCCCTAAGCCTGAAGTCCGAATGACTGTGGGGTTGCTGAGCCCAGGGAGCTCTGAGCGCAGCGCCGAGCACGCAGGGCCGGCCTTCTGGCGGAGCTTACTGGCACCTACCCTGGCCCCTGGGACCTCAGACTCAGGAAGCTTTCGGGGCGGGGGCATCCCAGCGTGCCCAGGCCTTACACACCCCTCCCCTCTGCCGCCTCCAGAGGCCTGGATAAAGCCCCAAACACAATCCCTCGAGCTGCCCACGTTCCTAGGGAAATGGAAGGACCCCTGGCCATGGCCTCTATGGGTGGGTGGGTGGGGGGAACCCTTCTTGAGCTACTCACTTGGGTGACTGGCCCGCGTACAGGGATTTCTTTCAGAGGCCACCCCAAAGATAGAAGATCCCAGTGTGGCTTCAGCGGCAGCCTGGATCTCTAACCCGATTCTTTCCCACTTCTCTCCTTTATTTCCTGTGTGTCTCTCAGACCTCATCTGAATTCCGAATCTTGAGATGAAGGCAAACTTTCAGGGTGGACTCTTAGGAAAAATCTGGGGAAGGAGAAAGCCAGCCAGACTACTCTGCCCTAATCCCGCGGCAAACATCATCTTAAGAACAGGAGCAAAACAGAACCAGAGTACTGAGCTGCGCAAGGAGGGTTGACCTCTTCTGCTGCGGGAGACGGGACTCTCTGTCTCCCTCTCTTTCCTAGCTGGCTGGTCCAGCTCACTCAACCAAAGCAAGGGGGCCTGGGGGCCTGCTAGAGGTCAAGCAGCAAGCACTGGGGCTCCCCAATCCTGAGCACTAGAAAAAGGATGAAAATGCTGCACTTCTATCTTACCCGCCAGCACCTCTGGGGCTCCAGATCGAAAGAATCTGTGTTGCACATATGGGGAAATGTATTATGCTCACACGTCCCCCAGTTCCATTTCAGCGTGACTTACAGACAAACTGCCATGGTTAAAACAACAACCCAAACCCAGGTTATGTTCAGCGCCACTGCATCAAGGAAAATCACTTTTTGGAAAACTCATCATCACCTGAAATGTTAAGTTCACAAGGAGCTTCACTCTTTGCAAAGTACAGCTCACCTCCTTGGGTGGGAAACTCATTCCCAATTTGGAGCTCTGGCCTCAAAATTCACACGCAGAGACCAGCAGGGGAGTTGTGCGTTTGGGCCAGTGAAACAGATAATAAAACCATCCCCCTGCCCCAGGCATACCTCACAATGGTTTCATCGCTAAAATTTTTTAAAGACAAGATCTCAAAATTGAAAAGGCGAATAATCTCCCTATTACTTAAAGTCCTGAGAGTTGATAAATTTAGAACTCTAAAAGCACTGCCAATTATTCTTGAAGGCCAATGAGCCTTTACAATTTTTCACTGCAGTAGGGTAAGGATTAAGAAATCAAATCAAGAAGTAAAGAGGTTCTGAAATCCAACTCTGATCTAGCCACTGCCAGGAATGGTCGTTAAATGCTCCAGAATCAATCTTCTTTGGACCTCCTCCTGCCCACTTCAGATTCTTTTCTGGAAAACCATTACAGTGGGGAAGGAAGTCCGCATTTTAGGAAATGGAGGGAAAGCAGGACTCCCCCTGGTTCGTAGTAGTTAGCTAATGGAACACACTTATCTTTCTCCTCCTTTGCCTCCTCAGTTGGGGATGGCTGGACACTGAGGTGTAATGGTACTCTTTGTTTTGACAATCGGCATGTTTTGTTGCATTTAGCAAAAAGCAGTTACAGCAAATGACACGACTGCACGCAGTCCTTCAGGCAGCCACATCCAACCAGGGCTGTTTTTCCACTGCCTAGGCCAGGGTGGGATCTAAATTAATCGAAAGTCTTTTCCATCACTAACAAGACAATAGGGGAGTGCCCCCATTCCTCTGTGATCCTCTGTATACCTCTATGAGTTTACCCACCTGTGTAACAAAAATAATCAAAACAGGTGGATTTGCAAACGCACCTTGTTTTTCAAAAAGGCGAGAACACAAACACACTGTCCGGACTTTGGGCAGAGAAACAACATGGGTTTATTTTAAGGTAAGTACAACAATTAAGACCACATAAGACAAACACAGGTGAAGTTAAATTTTTAAAGTTTTTTTTTTTCTTTTAGGAATGCTCAGGGAGGAATCTACTATACAAAACCATCACACTTTGTAAATAAAAAGTATCAGATACTTGACTCCTTTATCCGCCAACAACAAAAAAATAAATTATTTCCTTGTTTTGTAAAAGACCTACCCCCGGGGAAAAAAATTATATCTCGTAAGTGTACAGGGGGTAAAAAACCCACATAGGTTTCTTGAATTTTCATTTTGGCAGTTAGAAATGGTTGGGCAAGATGAAAAAATTATCCAGTGAACTCAACTTTAAATATTATATTAATGGCTCTGAACAACAACAAAATAGCCTGATTACAAATCCACACATTTGTACAGCACGGTTAGAGAAATTTAAAATTACACACAGCACAAACGGAATCTATAGAGGCCCCCATAGACTTATGGGGGTCTCTACAGAGAGTCATTACTGGGTCTCTATGGGATTTGGTCCGTAACTTAATTTTTGAAACCCCAGCTGGAGCAGTGAGCACAACCATCCTGGTAGGGGAGGGGGGTTTAAAATCAATATTCATTTCGCTGGGCCGCGTCCCTTTACCGGGGCTTCTTAGGATCTCGGAAACGGGGCAGCGAATTAAAGTTACCTGCAGCTTCACAGAGGGCTGAGGCTGGCGCGCGCTCTCTCTGCTCCTGGGTCTGAGAAAAAGCTGGTGGGCATGTTTTGGTTCTTTTTGCGTCTCTGCAGCCTGAACTGTCTGAGAGGTCCGGGTGTGGGAGGCGAAGCCGGAGCGGGCCAGGCAGGTCAGTATTTCGTGCAGTCATAGGAATAGGGGGCGGCGTGGCGGTAGAGAGACGGCGTGGATCTGTAGGGCAGCTGACAGCTCGCGTTGGTGCTCACCTGCGGTTCCCCGAGGGCCGAGTTCTCCATCCCCAGCCGGTGGGAATTGAACATCTCCCGGACGTTGGGGAAAGTCTGCTGCTGGGCCGCGAACGTGTGGCCCGGGAGGTGGTTCAGGTCCCCGCTGTGGTTGAGATACCAGGAGGCCGCCTGAGCCGCGGCGGCCCCGGGCTGTGGCGCCGGCTGGGGCTGGGGTGCCGGCGGGGGCGGCGGCGCCTGCGGGTGGTGGTGGCCGTGGTGCTGGTGGTGGTGGCCCGCGGCGGCGAGCGCGCCCTCCTGGCCGGCGGCGAGGTTGAGCGCGCTCAGCGGCGACGCCGGGCCGCTCGGGTGGTCCGAGAGGGCCTCGTCCAGCGCGGGCGGGACGCACATGTGCGCGGGCCGCTCCGCACCCGTGTACAGGCTCATGGCGCGCATGCTGCATTGGTAGCCCCCGGCGCCCCCGGCCTCCAGGCCCTGCGTGCACGGCTGGCCGTAGGCGGCGGGCGGCGCGGTGGCGTAGGACAGCGCCAGGGGCGGCACAAGCAGGCCCGCGCGCCCCGACGCGGGGCTCAGCTCGCCTCCCGGCGGCGACGTTCGCAGCGTCATGATGTTCTCCACGCTGAAGCCGGGCAGCCCGTTGGGCGCGCCAGCGTGGTGCTCGGGCAGCGAGCCGTCGGGGGAACCGGCGGGCGTGGAGGCCGTGCTGCGCGGGCTGCCCTGCAGCGCGCTTTCGGGGCTCAGCGTCTCCACCTTGGTGATGACCGGCAGCGCCGGCGACGCCGCCTCGCTCTTGATCACCACCTTCTTCTCGACCTCCTTGGGGGCGTCCGCTAGAGGGGGCCCGGCCGGGGCGCCCTTGGCCGCCGCCGGGGGCGGCTCCTTGAGGTGGGCCCGCTCCTCCTTCTCCTTGGGCACGTCCTTTTTCTTGAAGCGCCGGCGGCGCCGCAGGAAGCTGCCGTTCTCGAACATGTTGTAGGAGTCCGGGTCCAGCGTCCAGTAGCTGCCCTTGCCAGGTTTCTTGTCGTCGCGGGGCACCTTGACAAAGCATTCATTGAGCGAGAGGTTGTGGCGGATGCTGTTCTGCCAGCCCTGCTTGTTCTCCCGGTAGAAGGGGAAACGGTCCATGATGAACTGGTAGATGCCGTTCAGGGTGATCTTCTTCTCGGGCGCGTTCTGGATCGCCATGGTTATGAGCGCGATGTAGCTGTAGGGCGGCTTTACGAGGTCCTTGGGCGCCGCGGGCTGGTGGTGGTGGTAGGGCGCGTAGGAGCGGCCCATGCTCGCGCCGTACTGCTCCGGGTGGCCGGAGTAGACGCCCATGGGGCTGGCCATGCCGCCGTAGCTGCCCGCCGCCCGGTAGTAATTTTGCTCGCTCAAGTAGGGCACCACTCCCAAGGCGTTGGGGTCGGACACCGAGTAGCGCGCCTGCATGCTGCGTCCGAGACGGCTCGCCGCCGCCTGCGCGCACGCACCGTGAGGAAGGCCCTGCGAGAGCGCGAGAGAGCGAGGGAGCGAGAGAGCGAGAGGAAGGGAGCCGGCGGGGGGAGCCCCAGGCGCCGGGAAGCCTTGGGGGCGAGGTGGGGGAGGCTCCGGCACTCGGCGCCCGCCTGAGCGCGGAGAAGGGACGCTCGTTGTCAGCGGACCGGGCGGATCGGCATCCTGGAGGGCGCGCCCCGGCGAGCGCAGCGCCGGCCCCTGCTCGCTCGCTCGCTTGCTCTCGGGACCGGCTGGTGGCAGCCGGAGCTGGCGGCCGGGGACGCAGTGGAGACGCCACGCGCGCAGTGGACCGAGGCCGGCCGCTCTGTCCGCGCCGGGAGGGGGAAGGCGGTTCTCCTAGCCCCCCAGCAAAGAGGCAGCCCTGAGGGTCAGCGAGCCGGGGTCCAGAGTGGCTGCCCTGCCGAGCCCGGAAAAAGAGGCAAAGTCCCTTTTAGGGATTGGGAAAAGTTTCCAAAAGTCTTCTTGCTGAAAGCAAGTTTTTACTTTCCTCCGGCCACGCCCCCTCCGGGAACTTCGGACCAATAACCCGGCAGCTGTGGGGAGTTGGCACCAATCAGCGCGAGGAGCGCCGGAATCCGTCGGCTCTAAGACCCCGCTGCTCAGAACCAGACTTTTCTGCAGTTTGTCTTAACTTGAAAAGATTTTTTTAAAAGAGTGGTATCTTATTAAGATTTATTCTATTATCACATTTTGGTTCATGGACCCACATGCCCAGAGCAAAGGACAAAAACCAAAACCAAAACCAAAACTCCATGCTCCTTTGCAGATAAAGTTAGTTTGAAATATAAAATCGAATTGATTAATGTAGTCGATATCTCCCCAAAGACCTTGTGAGTAGCAAAGACCCTGGGACTATTTTTCTTATTAATGAGTGATGAGGCGAATAATTAGATTTCCTAATTATCGGGGCCAAGGTGTAATGGATTCAAAGCAAGCGTTCTGGGTTGGTATGGAAGGGGCCTCCCCTGGATGTTGTCATCATTTAAGCAAAAAAATTTATTAATTTTCAACAGAGAGTTTCCAGGTTCAGGGCCGTCAAGAATAACCTAAAAGCTTTTAGAGGCAAATTATAAAAACTGAATGAATGTCCCTCACCTCCACGGGGGGAGGCAGACCGTGGCATCTATAGGTGAAAGGCGGAGTGAGGAAAGTAGCAGTATCTTGAGAATTTAATCCTCAAGTGCGCCGTAGCCTCGGTAAATCGCGTCACCGTGAGCAGTTTTGTAGGGTTTGGGGAAAGAGAGTGGAATAGTTCCGCTAATTTCTCCCATTCCCCTCCCGCGTAGATGCTTGCAGCCCACCTTCTCCAGCTTTGCAGGGCCTGTCCCTTTTCCCAGAAATAAATCCCCTTTGACAAGCTGACTCCCGCGCTCCCCAAAGACGGGAACAATGCAGCCAGCCACCCGGCCCAGGCAGAGCCGGGGCTCCTCTGCCCGTGAGGAGAAACCCAAGCCTGCTTTCCGCGGGGGCTGCGCCCCAAGACGCGCATCTGTAGCGCGGCACAGGGCGGGCTCCGGGCGAGGAAGCTGCCCCCAGCCGCGTCCGCTGGATCGCCAACCTCGGGGCGCAGTCCCCACCTCCCGCTCCCGGCAAAGCCCCTTAGGGACTCTCCAAGTTGACTTTCTGTCCGTCGTCCTTTTTGTTTGGTTGGTGTTTGATAAGGTGACTTGGGCACCAGGGCTCCGTGGGAGGACGGGGTAAGTGATCGCAAACGGTTAAGACACCTCCAGAGGTTATGCAGTCGGGATATTGACCTGGAGTGACTCGAGGTCTTCGCCCTTCAAAGCTCTCCCCTCTCCTCCGGGTACCCCGGAAAGTTAATTTGTGGATTGAGTATTTATTCCTCCAACACCTGGAAAACTCGGCTCACCTTTCCCCGCTTCCCCTTGAAGGGGGAAGGACACTCATAAGAAGGGCTAAAGACTGGTCAGAATTCTTCTGGAAGTTGTCCCTCGGTTGGGTAGGGAAGGCCAAAGATAAAAGTTTTGTATTTATCTACCCCCACCCCGCCCCTCTTCCATCAGTTGCTCACTTGATTCCCAGGAAAAGGGTGTGAGACAATCCACCAGTGCTCAGCTTTGGGAGGTGAAGAGAAGGCATTGGAGACATTTCATTCATTTTCAATAAAGAAACAAAAGAAAAAAATATGCATGTGCATTATCTATGAATGGTATTATCTCCTGGTAAATTCTAAATCAGAGTGCACATGCAAACCCGGTTCCTAGTACCTTGAATATTCTGCTTTTGAGACACTATTTTTTTATGGGTGCTCTGAGTCTTTCTCTAACTTGATTTTTTTTTTTTTTTGCAACGAAATAAAGTCAAGCTTCCCAGTCCTCAGCTCACAGATGAACGGTCTGAGTGTTCCTCCACCCCACTACGACTTTATTATTTTTTAATATGTTCAGATCCATCTTTTTTTTTTTTTAAATGCCTTCCTGCTGGACTGCGTGACAGGCACCTTGAGTTCTTACGATTTTACTGGAAATGCAAACTATTGATCAAGAAACACTCCCCGGTCTGTAGGCTTCCTGGGGAAATATTATTCACTCTGCTTTTATGAGGTGCTTTAAAAAAAAAAGTTTCATCACAGCACAGGGCAAAACCCAAAAATACTGAGGACCATGGAAAAGACATTCCAAAATGGCAGTTTCCGTCTGAGTTTGTATTTACAAAGGTGTCCAGGTTTAAAATAATGTCATCTGAAAAGCACTAGGTTGAGTGGCCAAAATTATTACCCCCCCCCAAAAAAAAGCGGGGTTGGGAGGAAAGAAATCCTTATAATCTAGATAGAAAAGGTGAGAGAGACATTTTCCTTTGCCCCTGGAATTAGGTTTCTTCTCCACTCAGTAGGACTCCGGGAGAGATGTTTGCACAGGTTATTATAACAACACCTTCCGCACACCTGGACTTTGCAAAAACCGTATTTCCGATCTTTTCTTTAACCTGCCAGGGTATTTTGGATTGGGGGCTTCTAATTCATTAATGATTTCTTCCCCTCCTGATCTTGTGGTTACGGAGCCGAGAGCGGAATCGGGCCCCAGAGGGTCCTGTGTGTTACTGGAATCATGAGCGATGATGAAGGCAGGAGAAATTCAAGTCACCACCCCCCCCCCGCCGCCGTCCCTCCACAGCCCCACCGCGCAGCCTCCTGGCCCCGGCGCCGCGGGCTCCTGCACCTGGACGCGGCTCGGGCGGGCCTGTGGTGTTGGCGCCATCTGAAGGCCAACCGGGGAACTGCTCCCAAAAAAGGAAAAAAAAAAAAGGAACCCGGCCGTTCTTGTCGCAAGGAAGGTGCTGACACCGCATGGAGGCACTTCGGCATTGCACGGCAGGAATACCGCCTTGGAAAATCTCTAAGCCAGAGAGAAGCTAAATAAACTGAGTGCGGCGCGTCGATTAAGAAAAAGCAAAACATTTTCCATAGCTATGCAGTGTGTCAAGACCATGATCTGTTGGACAACAGAAATGTCTTTGAAACTTCTCAGGAGCAAGGAATCCTCTCTAGGGAGATTCGCTGAGGTTCTGAGCAAATAAAATCTGTGCCCCTTAGGTGGCTAGAAGTCTAGGCATCCCCGTGCCCCCAACTTCACCCCCGGGGGGTGAACAGATTGCTTATCCCTCTGTATCTTCCCGTGCCTGCCGTCCTTCTGCCCAAGGTGTGGCGTGGGTTTCGGGGGATTCATCAGAAAAACGTTGCACCGGATGTGTGTGTATGGCATCAGCTTGAACGAGACTGAGTTTTAAACATGTCTGCAGTTCCTTCTGCTTTTGAGGCACAACAGAGAATTCAAAGAGGCCGCAGGCAAAAGGAGACTGTGTCTTCTCTCACTGTTTCCAAGACATTTGTCCCAGGGTCCTTTCAGCATCTCCCTCTGGGCTCACAAGATGCCTTGGGTTTTAGGGAAAAGGGACCAGGGAGAAGAGCAGTCCCAGGCTTCCAAAATCTACTGGGGATCTGATGAACCCTTGGGATGAACAGAATCAATGCTGCTGTGCAAAAATCCATCACAACCTGGCTACTAGCAATGATCTTTATCCAGGACAACAAGCGTGTCCCTGATGAAATTTGTCCGAGCCCCCCGTACCGAGCATGGCCTTCCCCAGGAGTTAAAGCTGATTCAGCACTGTTCACAGATGGCAGCACCAGAAATGACCTAATAACAGGGGAGAGGACTGTCCTTGCTCGAGAGACGAAAGGAACGTGATAACTAAATGCAATACTTGATCCTGAGTGGGGGAAATTTAAAAGGCAAATAAAGGACAGTTTTGAGAGTACCTGGGAACATTTGAATCTGGAGTGCATATTAGATAATAATCTTGTATCGGGGTTAAAATTCCTGAGTGTAATCACTCTATGTGGTCAAGCAAGAACACGTCCTTGTTTCGGGAAGGTACACGTCACCATGTTTAGGGTTGGTATCATTAGCCCTGCAACTTCTAAAAAGATTCCACTGCAGGTGGGGGTGGGGGAAAAGGGAGAAGGAGTGACATGTCTGAAATGTCAAATGAAAACAGTCTCTGAGCCTGAGGTGTGTGGGCATTCGCTGTGCACTGTTCTTGCAACTTTCCCGTAAGCTTGAGATTTTTTAAAAAGACTTTATTTGTTTTAAAGATGTTATTTATTTATTTGTCAGAAAGAGAGAAAGAGCATAAGCAGGGGGAGTGGCAGACAGAGGGAGAAGCAGGTTCCCCGCGGAGCAGGGAGCCCGATGCAGGGCTCGATCCCAGGACCCTGGGATCATGACCTGAGCTGAAGGCAGACACTTAACCGGCTGAGCCCCCCAGGCGCCCCTTGAAATTTTTCAAAATTAAAAAAAAGATGGGAGAAAAATACCTCTGTTACTCTGAAAATTTAAAAAGGGATGTGACACAAAGCAAACATCCTTCCAATGAAGGAGTTGCAAGACCTAATGCAAGGGCCAACTTGGCCCTGGCGTCCCTTCTGCTTGTGTTCTGGACGTTTCTGAAAAATAATCATCAATAGCTAGGCGCTTTATCATATTAACTTGTGGTTGTTAAAGTAAAAAAAAAAAAAAGCTGATTCTCTAAGGAGCTTTTCTGTCTTGTAACTCAAGCATTGCCGTAATTAATACAAAGACACAAGAAATCCAGTAGAGTGGTGTAGATGTTTTCCAAACAGAATGTTAAAGATATGCATACCTTTCTTCTTTTTTTCTCTTTTTTTTATTATGTTATGTTAATCACCATACATTACATCATTAGTTTTTGATGTAGTGTTCCATGATTCATTGTTTGAGTATAACACCCAGTGCTCCATGCAGAACGTGCCCTCTTTAATACCCATCACCAGGCTAACCCATCCCCCCTCCCCGCTCCCCTCTAGAACCCTCAGTGTGTTTCTCAGAGTCCCTCGTCTCTCATGGTTCATCTGCCTATGTCTCTTCTTAAAGAGAGTTGGTTACATGAGTTGCCCTCAGCCAGATGGCTGTGGAAGTGATTTGTCTACTCAGTGTATCGGGCCATTGAGGCTGGTGTACCCTGAAGTGAGAAACACCCCAAGTCTCCATGGCTTCCGGCTGAGCCAGTCCCAGCTCGGCAGGGGTTCTGCTCCAAGTCACTCAGGAGCCCAAGTTTTCAAGGGCTACCTCTCCTGCCATGTTGGCAGGGGCAAGAGAAGGAGATCCTGCCCCGGGAAGTAAGTGGTCCCGCCTTCTAGTGCCATGTTTCACTCTCATTCAACACTTACTGGCCGGAGCCAGTCACATGGCCCCAACACACCCAGGGAACGGGACACTCTGTCCGCCCTGTGCCCAGGCAGATGGATGAGCCAACATTTGTTAGCGGCAACCGCTCACTCACCCACTTCCTACCTTTCTAAGCACCTAGTGACTGCCTTATTTCTCTCTGCAGTCCCAGTGCTTGCGTGATACCTTGGCATGTGATAGGTGCACAACAATGTTTGTTGAATGAATGTATGAATTCTGCACGACTTTTCTCCCTGATGTATAAGAGAAAGTGTAATGTGTTCGTACTGTGTGCCAAGCGCTGTGCTAGATGATCTGCCCATGACCGCTCCTTTCATCCTCTTTTGGGGTGGGTACTGTTAATATCACTGCTATTCAGGTGGGGTTTAAGCCCTGTCTAGAGGCCTTAAATAACTGACCCACGTCTTGCAGCTGCCACGTGATCGAACTGGGTCTCTTAACCTGTCACTTTGGAATTAGGGTCAGGACCTTGGAAATTAGAGGAGACTTAAAAAGTTAAAATAGAAACTTCTATATACGTATAAAAATAGTCTAAATGGAAACATATAGATATGTAATTTTATAACTATATATACACAGTGAATAGTGTATGCACACAGGCATGACTTCTGAACACACATGACTCAATGTCTCTGAAATTTTGGCTTTCTATATCACCAACTGGAAACCCTGTAATTAACCCTGTGGGGTAAATAGACTCATTATCGGAGCCAGTGAAAAGCAGACTATTCCCTGGGAGGTGCAGACAGGGCTCTGATTGTGTGGACAAGGGCAGGGAGAGAAAGAGGGGAGGAGGTGTGGGATGGGTATTCTGAGCCCCAGGGAATAAGCCAGACTTGGAATCACAGTCCAGGGGCAGGTTTGAGCAGTGCCTTTAAGTGACGGCAGGGTCTCACGGTGGCAGTAATCTAGCGAGGCCCCAGGGGGACCTCTAAAGGGCTAAGGGAGTTAGGAGTGCAGAGCAGTTCCCCCAAAGGAGTCGGACCATGGTGGGCACTGGATGCTCTTCACCCTTTCGGAATCCCCTGAAAGCAAAGACCGTTCCCCTGCTGGACCCCAGCCTTTGCACATGAGTGTGCACACTGGGGGCTTCTAACGCTAGACCAGCCTGGACCCTCCACAGGGCCTTTGCATGTGCTGTTCCTTTTCCTAGGTCCCTGGTCCGCAATTCCTTGCTGCCTTGCCACCTCCTCCGAGACCTCGCCTCCCATCTGCTTCCTCCTGTCCTTCACCCTACCCCCATCCTCATTCATTATCACTCTCTCTGAGATGATCCTGTTAGTCTGTGGTCTGCCTCGCCCCCCAGGATAGAAGCAGCAGGAAAGCAGGCAGGACCCGGTCTGCCTTGTTTAGCCACTGCACACAGCACCCCACTGCTCTGCTCGGCACAGACTCCATGCTCCAAACTCAAAGAATGGATGTCACCTGGGGCTTCAGAAACACCCTGTCCCTCCTGCCATAACCACAGGCCTCATGCCCCACTCAGTGGTTGAAACGCAGGATTCAGTTCAGACGTTTACTGGTACTTATTTTAGGCAGAGGCTGCCCAGGGAAGGGGGAAGCATTGTCAGATGCTCCGAGGCTGTCCTGGAAGGGCTCACAGGCTGAAACTGTTATTCTGGCAACACACATACAGACCTTTTTCTTTATTAGCTTATTAAACAATTCCACATCTATTAAGTATTAGATGCGGCTCCAAATGACCAGGTATCTTTAAAGTTCACAGTTCCAGGGAGCATAACAGGAGAAGGTCTTTGCTTGGCTCTGTGACAGATAGGAGAGGTGTCAACGGATTGCTGGCGGCTCAAAATATGAAAGAAATTATACTGATTTTTTTCTAAAAGAATGAGCGCCATACACTACATGGTTAAAAATCCTAATAGCGCAGAAGACTTGAAAACCAAAAGAGCATCTTCTCGACACCCTCCTCCCCACTCACAGAGACCACGAACCCCTCCCAATGCTTCTTCGGCCGCTACCCAACATATCTCAAAAAAACAGGCTTTGCTGCTATTTCTCCTTGGTGAGGATGACTGTGATCCTCTGCCTGCCTGCTCTGTGTTTAAAGATGGTCATACCTTTCCTTAGAAGAAACCGGCTGGTTCCCGTGTGCAAGGGGATGTTTTAAAACATGACCCAAATGGCTCCCGGCTGTCCCTGTTGCGTAATTGCAGCACACTGTGTATATTTTAAATTAGCATTTGGGTTCACCCGAGGATGCCAGAGCTCTGCGCGGGCACTACTCCACCCTCCCTCCGCCTCTCCAGCTCCCAGGGGAGGTCTGTTTAGAACCAACGCAGGTCCTCTTTGTGACTCGAAGTAACGCCTCTTCAAGTCCATCCCCACTTTGTTAGAGGAGTTGCTTGGCCCCCCACCCTTCCCTTCTGCTTGCCACCAGGCCAATTTGGGGTGCAGGAGGGCCTTTCTGGGATGGGAAAAACACCAACCAAAGCAGGAGAGAGGAGAAGGGCAAAGTCGAATTGATAGAGACAAGGTTTGGCTGAGAGAGGGGACTGAGTGTGCGAGCTGGTGGCCCCAAAAGGCCTGGACAGCCGGCTGAGAAGTGTGTGCTCTGCAAGGTGGGAGGCCCTGGGGAGCCGGGAGGTCACAGCTGGAAGATATGCAGGGGGAATGCAGGTGGGCAGAGGGCAAGACGGGGGGCAAGCAGAGGAGGAGGGGGAGGAAGGAGGAAGAAGGGAGGAGGAGAAGGTAGAGAAGAGGAGGAGGGAGGAGGAGGAAGAAGAGGGAGGAGGAGGAGAGTTGGGGGGGAGGAGGAGGAAGAGGGAAGAGGAGGAGGGTGGTAGGAGGCAGTGCCTGGGAGCGGACAGAATTGGGAGACAGGATGGGACGCCTGGGTGGCTCAGTCAGTTAAGCATCTGCCTTTGGCTCAGGTCATGATCTCAGGGTCCTGGGATCGAGCCCCACATCTGGCTCCCTACTCAGCAGAGAGCCTGCTTCTCCCTCTCCCTCTACCGCTCCCCCTGCTTGTGCTCACTCACTCTCTGTCAAGTAAATAAATAAAATCTTTAAAAAAAAAGAAAGAAAGAATTGGGAGACAGGAGACGGTTGCGGTCCAAAGCATGGTGACACACCCTTGGCCTGGGTGGTGGCAGCAGGAAGAGCGAGCCGACACTGTGACACTTGGGCCATCCTCATATTGCTAGAGTAGAATCTCCAGTGAAGTGCCAGGTGCTGACGGATGGCCTCACCTGATCCCAGGATGGGTGAAGGCACATAACTCAAGAGCAAAGCCAGATGACAGAGGAAAGCCTGAAGGGAGGAGGGAATTTTCTAGCTCCTCAGGAACCAGTCTTGGTTGTTATTAAAATTATTGGCGTGTGTTTTTTTCTTTTTAGCACTTTAGGAGTTGTGTGTGTGTGTGTGTGTGTGTGCATATGATGCAGGGGGAGTCGGGGAGCAGAAAGCAGAAGGTGGCATTTAATATGTTAAGTCTGTACCTGTACAGCTTAAGGGCTGGAAGCGTTGGCGTTTCAGAAGCACACGCGGGGCGAGGCCTGGCTGTCAGCACCGCAGCACCTCGGGTGAATCACTGGACCTCATCTCTCAACACCTTCTCTTGTCTGTCTAACAGGATGGTTATGGGACGATGACAGCGTGCTTGCTGCGGGCTGGGTGTGCTCAGACTCCCCGTGAACTAGTCCTCTCTGTCCTCTCACCGATGCTAATGGAGGAATCACTTCCCCACCTTGTACAGAAAAGGGAACAGAAGCCCAGAGAGGTGGGGTTAATTACCCAATGTCACACAGCTTGGAGATCCATGACCCAGCTCTTCATGCTCTTGCCTTTTTCACTATGTGTTCCTTCTGGCCAGGCTCGAAGGAGTTGTGAGAACTCACAAGGCAATGTTGTGACAAGCTGTGAAACCCTCAAGTGAACCTAAACATGGTGTCCCAGCAGCTTGTTCATCATCGCCAGACCCTGGGGGCCACCAAGGTGTCCTTCCATAGGTGATGGATAAACTGTGGTCCATCCAGACAATGGACTGTTATTCAGCACTGAAAAGAAAAGAGCTACCAAGCCCTGAAAGGATATGGAGGAGGCATATCACTAAGTGAAATAAGGCGATCTGAAAGGCTCCATCCTGTGCAACTCCAACTCTATGACATCCTGGAAAAGACAGAAATATGGAGATAGTAAAATATCAGTGGTTGCCAGGGACTCGAGGGGGGGGGGGTGAATAGGCGAAGCAGAGGATGTTTAGGGCAGTGAGACCATTCTGTCCAAACCCATAGAATGTCCACCACCAAGAGCGACCCCTACTGTAAACTCTGGACTTGGGGTATCCTCTTTAGTGTCCTTAGTCAGGTCAGGCTGCTATGAAAAAATACCGTATACCGGGCAACTTAAACAAACATTTCTTTCTCACAGTTCTGGAGGCTGGCACGTCCAAGGTCAAGGGTGGCAGCAGATTTTGTGTCTGGTGAGAGCCCGCGTCCTGGTTCACGGATGCCTGTCTCCTTTTTATGTCCTCCCATGGTGGAAGGGGCGGGGTGACGGAGCTCTCTGGAGTCCCCTTTATAAGGGAAAGAATCGCACTAAAGAGGCTCTGCCCTCATGACCTGTCACCTCCCAAAGACTCCACCTACTAAAGCCACCACACTGGGCATTAGGCTTCAACATATGAAGGGGGTGGGGGACACCAACATTCAGTCCATGGTGGTAATGTGTCAGAGGTGATGTGACAAAGGTCATGCTGTGGTGTGGGACGTTGATCCTGGGGGAAGCTGCGCCAGGTGGGGGGGGGGGCTAGTGGCAGTGTATGGGAACTCTCTGTACCTTTGGCTCAATTGTTCTGTGAACCTAAAATGGCTCTACTGAAACTCTTTTTAAAAACTCTCAAGTGACCCAAGGGCAAATTTACATACAGGATTGAGTTTGAAGCATTTGGGTCAAAGTTCTAGAACATCTTTTTGCAGGAGAGCCAACTCATTTCTTCTTAAGGGGTCTCTCTTTCATAATTACTTATACTTTCAAGTGCCTGGGCTTTGGGAGCACTTCTAATTTGGCAACAGGGAATGAAGCGGCCCAAGGGAATGTCCTGGAGAGTGCTCTCTGCTTTCTGACGTTTGCCAGTGAGGGAGTTTGTCCCCGGTGGGTGGCTTGTTACTCCCTGGGGGATGCACCAGCCTGTCTGCCTGAGGGACTTGGGTTGGTTAGCGCCCTGGGCGCTGCTCTGAGCACAGCTGGGTAACAGTGAGTGCTGCACACATTTCCACTGCTGCAGCCAGGTCCGTTTGCATAAAATATTCTCCACACATCCACTGTGTTTTCCCAAAAGTGGGCAAGGACTCCAACCTCCCTGAGAGATTTTATTTGATAACCTTCTATTGCCCAAAGCAAAGCTTTGCACTCCTTTTTGCCAGCCTGTAAGGGACATGGCCCCCCTCTTGTGGAATGAAGGCCTGTTAATGTCTTTACGTATTAACACCACGAATACCACCCAGGGATGTAGAGCTGGGACCGGAGCCGCGAGATTTATAATCAAGCACAGGCGCTGCCCTTTTCCAGTCGGGCCGCTCTGGGCAAGGCTCACTAACATCCCGAGCCTCTGTTTCCTCCCCTGTAGAATGCCAGTCACATCTGCTGCTCACGGTGGTTGTGAGGACTATATTTAGGTATGATTTCTAAGGCCCTTAGCCTGGTGCCTGGCATGGTTGTACAGTATTTCTTACTGCACTGATAATGTTCTATCTGATAAAGACAAAGGGTATAGGATTAGTTCTGAAGGGAGCTTCAGTAAGTCGCTGCAACACCCAGAACCTCGTTTCCCCTATCTTTGTCTTGAAGCTGGTAGTAAAATGCTTTGTCTGTTTCACAAGTTTGTTGTGGGGACCTTATCAAGCATTGGATATTTAATTTTGAAAAGTAGCTGCCACTTCTTGCATGCTTACCATGCACGAGGCACACTGCTAAGGGTGTGCAGTTACTCATTAGGAGGTGGTTACTGGTGACTTGGGTTTGCCACGGCCTCATTTGGGAGGAGGGGTCATCTTCCTAAAGTGTGAATGCTCCTCCTTCTCTCTCCCGCTGGAGTGGAGCCCAGAGAGGACTCCAGCTGGGCTGGTCTGTTCAGCCCCATCTCCCGAGCCACCTCCTGGCGCTTAGATTGACACACCCTACGCGTTAAAGGAATGATAGAAGCCAACAAACGCAGGCTGCCACGTTCTTCCAGTCCCTAGGAGATCCAGAGGCCACAGTAAAATCAAGGGGTGTTTCTCAACTCATCCAGCACCCAGGCTGGTCACCATCCCACCTGCAGTGAACCCCCCACTCTAGCAACCCGACATTTTACTTTTTTTTTTTTTTTAAAGATTTTATTTATTTATTTGAGAGAGGGCAGGAGGGAGAGGGAGACTCTGAAGCAGGCTCCATGCTGAGAGCAGAGCCCGACGTGGGGCTCCATCCGACGACCATCAGCTCATGACCTGAGCTGAAACCAAGAGTCCGAGGCTGAACGGACTAAGCCACCCAGGAGCCCCTACAACCTGACATTTTAAAGTGTCCACAGCTGAGGCAGACGCACACCCAGGTGTGAGCACTTGGATGTCTTCCTCAGAGAAGAGGAATCACATCCTGTAGGAGCAATCAAGGCTGGCTTCCAGGAGGAGGGGGCCTCTGGGGAAACAGAAAAGGAGGTGGGGTATGTTGGAATTGGCGGTGGGCTCGGAAAGGCCAGGGGCTTCTTCACCTCGGTAGCCCCAGCGCCGCACAAACGCCCCTGGGAACAGGCGCTCAACACCGAGTTGCTCTACAAACCAATGACAGCCCAGGAAACACGCCGGCCTCCCCCGCACGTCCCTCCACTCTGCCCGCGGAGACGCACGCGCATGCCCGCCCCGGGCTGTTCCCTCCAGGCCTCCACGGCGACGCAACCGCCCCCCTCGCTGTCAGCGCGCAGGCGCGGCGAGAGCGCGCGAGCGGGTGACGTCACTCCGCGCCGGATTCGGCTTCTGGAGGCGTCGCTCGCTGACTGCGTCGTCATGGAGCTGAAGACGGGTAAGGACCCGCGGGAGAGGCGGGTGGGGACCTACCTGAGGGGCAGGCAGGGGGCGGGCGGGTGAGGGGCCGCCAGAGACCCACTCGAGGGGCAAGAGGGGGGCGGGCGAGTGAGGGGCCGGCAGGCAACGGGGGCCCACCTGAGGGCTAGGCGGGTGAGGGGGCCGCTAGGGACCCACCCGGGGTAGGCGGGGGGCGGGCGCGTGAGGGGCGGCCGAGGACCCACCTGAGGGGCAGGCGGGGGTCGGCCGGTGAGGGGCCGCCAGGGACCTATCTGACGGGCGGGACCACCGGACAGGCGGGAGGGGACGCGGAGGGGACTGAGCGGGGCTCGGGGGTCCAGCCGGCGCCGGTCTCGGACCCTGATGTGCGACCCTGTCGGTGGAGGGAAGATAGTGGGGAGAAGAGAGAGGACTAGAGCCGTGCCCCTGGTGGTGTCCGTGGCCCCGTGCCGATCGATCGTAGCCACCACCTGTGAGGTCCGCACTAGCATACCCGCGGTGCGGCGAGGAGACCCAGGCTCACAGCTGGTGGCGGGGCAGGACTGGAAAGCAGCTTAACTTCGCCGCCGGGCCGCTTAATCGCTGTCCTCTGAAATGCTTTCCAAGGCCTCGCTGTGCCCGGCCCTGCCCTGCCCAGGCGCTGGGAACACTTGCTTCATTGCGCCCGGGCTCCAGGGGGTCACCCTCTGTGGAGAAGAGCTTTGGTGATTGTTGCGGGGTTGCTTGGCAAAGACAGCACCCAGGACCGAAGCCCACGGTGAGCCGGAGCCTGTCAAAGCCAGGTTCCACAACCGGGAATAAGTGCGCTTCTGCCCTTACCAAGGGTGCAGCCTGTAAACGGCTCGGCTCAGAGATTCTGCTCGCTCAGATGCCTGCCGACCGCCGGCACTGAGCGCAGAGCTAGAGGTGGAAGTGTGAGTGAGACCCTGGTTGACCCGACAGAGCCACAACCTGTTGGGGGAAGTAACTAGGCAATTACACACCGGGGTTCAGGCATTTCACGCAAATGTATGTTGCCTTTTATTCCTAGTCATTTCCCGTGTTTTTGTCACTTTCCCAAGGGCGAGGAGCTGCCCTTTCACTCTCGCTGCTCCTCCCAATCACCATTATCGCTTTCTAAATGGGAGTCACTCAGATGTTTGTGATTAATTGATTCTCCAGAGCAAGGGTCACAATTTCTTAGGTTTCTTGTGTCCCACACGGTATCCTGCAAGGTGTTGGGAATGTTGTAGCACCCGTGGGTTATTAGTGAAAGTGACAAGTATATTAACCTTATAGTTGTATCAACATGATTGTGTTTGAAAAAAACAGGGTGCTCTGGGTTCCTAAAGGAGGGCAGCTGCCTGTAATGTAACTGGGCTCTCTGAATACCTACAGGGGGATGTGGTGCGTCAGGCAGACCTGAAGGGAGAGGAGGTACCAAGGTGTGAAAGGCACAAAGAGATGGGCAGGTGTGTGGAAGCAGGGACCAGTAACGCTTGAGCCACATTTTGAATCCACCGCGAGCAGTGATGGAGGTGAGGCTGAAGTGGGCAGCAGGGCATTGTCGGCTAGAGGTCCTTGTGACCCTGTGACAGAGGGATCCCCAGGCAGTGGAGCAGAAGGCGGGGGTGCTTCCTGGAGGTGGTGCTGAAGCCGAGCCTTGAAGAGTGATGAGGGTTTATCGAAGGGACAGAGAGCTGAGCAGATTTGGCAGCAGACACCTTCAGTGCAGAGCTCCCAGGAGGAAAGAACAAGCCAAGTGCTGGAAACTGCCTGTGTCGGCCTACTCAGGCTGCGTCTTACAGATGTGTGTTCCCTAAGCACACCCAAATCTGCAGTTTTGATATCTGGAATGGCTTTAAAGCACAGCTAGGGACAGGAGGCCTGAGAAGTGTTTGTAGTGGGCTCCAAGAGGCTCTGGGACTGGGCTGCATGCTGTGCTGAGGAGATCTAGGCCTAGCCAGAGGGCGTAGGCAGTGGAAGCCTTTGGCTCTGGGCCCTTATGCCTTAGGCTACACGTGGAGAGTTAACAAATTGAGGTAAAATGGGCTGGTGGCAAAGTGTACCTCGGTAACAAGATTGGAAGCCACCTGTTGCCCTTCAGAAGGGGACTGCCTGAGTAAATTTTGGCCTGTCCCTACAATGGAATACCGTGCAACTTCACAAAAGAACAGAGGTGCTCTTGTATACCACGTGGGCTGATCTGCAAGATATTTGGCAAGAACACCAGTGTGCAGGACATTGTGTGCTGTGGAGTGTGCCACATTAGGGAAAGGACATGACAGGGAGTGTCTTCTGTGTGGGCCAGAGGTACCTGGGGGAAAATTCATGAGGAAAAAAGGGTGCGCTGATTGCCCTGGGGGAAGAGAGCTGGTCCCCAGCAGGCACCGAGGAGAGAGGCTTGTCAATATAGTCCCCTCTGCATGTTTTCAAAGTCCATTTATGAAAAATAAAATTTTAGAATATAATTGATTCACATGATTCAAAGCCACACAACTCAGAAATGTATGGTGAGAAGCCAGCTGCCAGCCCAATCGCACCACCCATCCAGGTGATTCCCAGCAGTTTCTGGCCCTGGGCTGCTCCCGTGGGTCACTTTTCAATATCCTGCACTCATTGAAGGGAGACTGAGGACCTGTGGGGTTGTATCTGCCCCTCCTTCCTACTCAGGTGATGAGAGGTGCCGCAGGCACACAGAGTACATGTAGAACCTCACATCTAGCTGTGGTGCACATTGGGTTCTCTAAAGAGGTTGTCTTTCACTGCCAGCTTCGGAGATGCACATTCCCTAAGCCCTGTGCATGTGTCCCTACGGGGACTTTCAGATGGTGCAGGGTAGTCAGCACTCCTCTTCACCAGCGGTTAGGGCAGGTTGGTGTTGAGAATTGACCAGTCACTGAGATGACCTCATGATGAGTTCCTTGCCTCATGATTCTCAGTGCTGGCCGCATGACAAATTGTTACGAAAACAGATCAAGTGGATAAAGTGATTTGAAACAGACTTCTGTACAAGTACAAGGATATCCTTTAGGACCAACAGAAATGAAAATTCAGTGAATATTTTAAAAATGTGTCTTTGTGAAGGTGCTGGTTTTATGTTTTTCCACCTAACTGGAAACTGCTTTTTATAGTTCTTCACTCCAAGAGGAACACATGATTAATGCAGATTTTATTAAAACTGCTCCAATCAAATTAAAGAATATTTGTTGACAAAAAATGCGCTTCTGAAGTTTGGTATAGAATAAGAAATTGCTATACTAATAAAGGGGATTGTAATTGGTAATCCAAAATAATAGGTGGTTTACAAAGCGCTTAGGTTTAAGGCAAGCTTTCTGGGTTTACAGTCTGCATGCACTAATCATAACTATGTCAAAACTAATTAGACCAAGGATTGCAGTGCGTTGACTGATCAGAATGTGCGTTTCCCAGCAAGGACCTGAGGAAAGCTTGGGTACCTGGCTCGCTTTGCATTTTGTTCTGCTGCTCCTATAGCTCAGTAGAGCTAGGTTAAACACCTGGGTTGTCTTGAATTTACTCTGTTTTTGGACTTTAGCAATTTGTTGTGAGTTTATCACTAACCCTGATTTTTCGCCATAGAGCTGAGAAGCCCTGGATTGGTCTGGCGTGACAGAGTGCTGAGGGTGCAGCTGGAGCAGGCACCCAGCAGCGCCCGGCCTGCACATGTGGCAGGACTCCTTTCTGCCCCGTTAACTAGTCCCACTCTTTGTTGCCATAGGTGTTTCCAAACAGGACATTCGTGAACAGATTTGGGACTACATGGAATCACAAAATTTAGCTGATTTTCCCCGGCCTGTTCATCACAGGATTCCCAACTTCAAGGTACTGAAGCATTCCTGGAGCATTCAAAAGGAAAACAGGCTATTCCTGATTGAGAGAGTTAGTAACGCACTTAACTGTCCTGCTTCATGGTGGATCCGAGTTGGGTGAACAGTGAGTAGTAGTGCAAAATCCACACCACTGGCCCGCATGTCCTTTGTGTTTTGAGATGTCCCTCGTCTGTGTTCCTTAACCTTCACTACAGCCTCTTGCCTTTCTGTGCAGGGTTGGTGGGTTGGTCATGTTTTGCCACTTGACATGGAGTAAGATATTTGTCCTGGCTGGAAGCATGTTATTGTTGTAGTCCCTTTTCTCAAAATTGGCTCCCTTAAGAACAGCAAGGAGTGATGCCCTCTGAGAGGAGGCCTGGGCCAGCATCTTTGGACAGCGGAAGGCCTCGCCGGTCCCTGATTGATGATTCCAGGCCTCAGTTTCCCCACTGTTCAGAATAGAAGATAATCAAAGATGTCTGTTTATGACACTGTTCATAGGAAACAAGTTTGCTTGAACGAGTGAACATACACAGCTCATAATTTCGGCATGCGTGTTTTCCACAAGGAAAACGAAGTGCTTTTTGAAGATACACTGGTTGCTCTATCCGGCCCAAAGGGGTGTGGCTCATTTACTTGCCATCATCCCCCATTTTGGCTGGACTTTATCTTCCCATTCATGGCTTCTTGGAAACAAGCTCCCACCCTTCTCTGGTCCTCAGCTGAGCTGGTTCTGAGGCCATCCTGGGCCTTTGAAAAACTTGTTTTTGTATGTTTTTGTTGCTACTTTGTTTTGCTTTAGTGCTTGTTATCCCAGGGAGAGAAATATACATGAAGTACAGGAAAAAGAGAAAGATGCACAGGATCAGTAAAAAATGTTTAGAAAGGAACCAACTTGGAGAGGGGTGGGAATTCCAGGTTAGTGGTAATATACTCCTGTTTTGGGCAGTTATTACACAGCTATGTTCGTTTTGTGAAAATTCATCAAACTATACACTTTCTACACCTTTTTGGAATGTATGTTTTATTTTGGTTAAAATTAAATTGGGGCTCGCTTTCTCAACCCCTTTCTACCCTGACTACTTTCCCAGACTTCTTTGGGTGACTCCTAGATCTTGTCTCAGACTTAGTGCACCCCACCTGTCTGAATGAGATGCTAGACCAATCTGCTCCTGCGTGCAGTAGGCCCAGGATCATGCTGTCCGGTCAGTAATGTGCAATTGCATTTGAAAACAGGGTGCTTCCCGTGCTGCTGAGCATTTCCCACGTTTGCAGGCGTTCAAAATGGCCAGAACCATTAAAGTCAATCCTGATGCTCCCCAGACAAATGCTCGCTTCTTCGTCCTCGACGTAAGTGCAACTCTGTCTGTTTGCCTAACTAGGGCTCTTATCTGGCTTGCCAAAACATCAGAGACCTAGAAGTTTTTGCCAGAACACAGGAAGTTAAAGTGGACCCCGATAAACCGCTGGAAGGTGTTCGCCTGCTGGCGCTGCAGGTAATCCCATTTTCCTAAGCCAGAGCCCTGGCCACTGATAAAATGCATTCTCCAGGTGCCTGGCAAATGTGTGCAACTCATATATTTAGAAGGATGGTGCTTCTGACTCCCTCCCACACAGAATATACCCTCGGAGTTTTTTTTTTTTCCAGGAAGAGTCCAGAAGTCTTTAATTTGTCAGAAGTCATGAACGTTCCTAAATTCAAAGATAAAGGACATTCACAACGATGACCTTGAGGCACTCTTTAATCTGATGTGCTTCATCAGAAGGGAAAGGTTATGGTTATTTCCTTCTGCTACTTTTTTTTTTTTTTAATTTATTTATTTGAGACAGAGAGCACATGAGAGGGGGGAGGGTCAGAGGGAGAAGCAGGCTCCCCGCCGAGCAGGGAGCCCGATGGGGAACTCGATCCCGGGACTCCAGGATCATGACCTGAGCCGAAGGCAGTTGCCCAACCAACTGAGCCACCCAGGCGCCCTTCTGCTACTTTTATATTATAATTCTTTGATACTTGATAACCCATGAGTAAGAAATCTGATGGAGTCCCCAAAATTTATAAATCAGAACAGTGTTTCTTAACTTACATACTTAGGCCCCTGTTCAAGGAAAAAAAAAAAAAAACTCCCCGAGGGTTGCTTTAAATTCACTAACTAAATTTAATAAGTATAAACAGAAAACTTGGTATAAATTTAAATGTTCATAGCTCTTATGCAGCTGTAAAACCACAATAAACCTGTAAGTTAAATACAAACAAAACTGTACAAGCAGGAACATCCATATATCAGCACTGATTTATTAACAAAGCTGCTGCTGCTTTATTGAGACAACTTACTGTTGATGATATGAATCCAGATCTTCAGAGTTCCTCCTTAGGCGACCGACCACGCCTTGTGTGGCCGCTCAGCTCTCCCTCAGCTCCTGGGAGGCCTTGGTCACGCAGTGCACCTTGCAGCCTGTGTGGAGAAGGGAATGCCAGAAAATGATTTTACAGGGAACGAGGAGGGTGTAGGGATCCTCCTCTGGTTCTTTCAAGGATTGTGTATAGGGGATTTTGTTTGCTGATTGTTTGCTGATTGCTGTTCAGCCCCAATAGAAGCCTCCCAATCAGGCCCTTCTGGAAGCATTCTTTCTTGCCAGCCATATTTTCCCCATCAGTAATTCACTTTAATGAACTAGAGGAAATAATAGCAGCAGAGAAGAGCCCGAAGTGAGTGGTTGCCTTGTGTGAGGACAAAGCTCTGTCAAAACACTGCACTATATTACCTCATTTAATTCAGCCAACAACCCTGTAGGAGTGATCTCTGTTGCCATATGACATGGAGTAAGCTAGACACGGAGAGGTTAAATGACTTGCCCAAGTCCCCCATTTGGTAATGGTGGAGCTGGGATTCCGACCCACACTGTGACTCCAGAGCCAGTTCTCTGCGTGTATGAGGTTCTTACCTGTCAGCCCATCAGAGCACAAATCAAAGCCTTGAGTGTGTTGGAGATTAGTCAAGACATCCTGTAGGAGGAGTGCAGCCAGGTAGCAGGATGGAATAGGGTCCTCACTGTCTGTTTATTCAGGGGAAAGAAAGCCAAGCTTTGAGAATCTGTTGTATTCCAGGCTCTCTGCTGGGCACAGGGATAATAGTGGTGAAAAAGACATAAAGACATGTGTGGTCCTTGCGCTGTAGGGCTACAGAATCCTCTGTGTTTCTGGAAATGGAAACTTTAGTGGTTTAAGAATCACTTGGGAAGCAGGTAAACCTGCATGCTCCACAGCGCACCTAAGTGTAGACAGGGATCCCAATGCACATGGCCACAGTCCATGCCTGGGGACACAGTGGCCTGTGCTTGGGGATACACAGTTTCCCAGGCTCAACCCCAGACGTTCAGTAGGTTTCTAGAGTCTGGTTTTTTTTTTTTTTTAAAGATTTTATTGGGGTTTTTTGTTTTGTTTGTTTCTTGCTTTTTTTTTTGAGAGCACACACAAGTTGTGGGTGGGGGGGCAGGAGGAAGAGGGGGAAGCAGATTCCCTGCTGAGCAGGAATCCTGATGCAGGGCTTGATCCTGGCATCATGACCTGATCCTAAGGCAGATGCTTAATCAACTGAGCCACCCAGGCGCCCCTAGAGTCTTTTCAATAAACACCCCTGATGGTTCCTTTAAGAACCACTGGCCAGGCCAGCATTTGCCAACCCTGGCTGCATGTTAGCACCACCCAGGGAACTTTGAAAATTATCTCTTGCTGATGTCAGGTTCTGAATCAGATGCTCTGAGTGGGTCTGCATACCCACTGCTCAGGTGATCTAAAGTACAAGCAGCTTCCAGAAAAGGGAGCAACCATCATAATGGGCAGTACACCAGAATCTTCAGACTGTGAATGAACCCAAACCTTTCACACTCCAAAGGAAAAGAGCACATGGTCATGACTTGTGTTGAAATATTTCTCTCATGGCTTTAAGTAAGCCAACCTGTGATTTTACAGGTCTTATATTGGTCTCAGGCTATCATCTCCTGCACAAAAACTAAAATATACTCTTTTTTACACCGAAAATTTTAAAATTTTACAATTGCCTCATGGCCTGCCCCAGCATAGTCTGCAGAGATGCCTGTAGTGGTGGTTCTGGAACTTTCCTGGGCATCAGAATCACCTGGCAGGCTCGTGAAAGCAGATTGCTGTGCCTGCCCCCAAGCTTCTGGTCATTCCTCACAGGTGTCCAGGGGCTGCACCTGCTGGCCAGGGGCGTGCACTTTGCGAATCCATGCTCTGGGACTCACAACAAGGTGTTTGGGAACTAAATAGAGGAAAAGGGGCCTGTGGACTCAGGTCAATGCAAAATATCGATTATAATGAGTATTAATCTCTGAGACTGGAACTTACTGAACAGCAAACTGGTTATGAAGGCTTGAGATCATGCAATGCAGGTTTCAAACAAAAGCGTTGTGGGCACCTGGGTGGCTCAGTCGGTTTAGCTTCTGCCTTCGGCTTAAGTCATGATCCCGGGGTCCTGGGATCAAGTCCCACATCGGGCTTCTTGCCCAGCAGGGAGTCTCCTCCTCCCTCTCCCTCAGCCCCTCCCCCCGTTCCTACTGTCCCTCAAGTAAATAAATAAAATCTTTTTAAAAAAAGGAAGCATTGTAACTGTAGTATGTGATGCTGGGAGGGGAGGACACAGGAAAGTTCTGGTTGGAATTCTAATGAGAACGGACGTTCATTTGGATTTACATTGTCACTTTGTATCTGTAGTGATTTTGAGTGGCAAGTAAAGTAGAATTCAGGAGTTTGACAACTCACTGCCTCTTCATCCTAAGTGGGGTGGAATAGTGGCCCTGAGTAAGATTGACCACCATACGTTATTTAATTGGGTTTGCAAAGAAGTCATTTCCTTGGCACACACCAAAAGATGCCAATAATAGTCACTTGCTTCTGCCCCTGAAATGCTAATATACACAAGTTTTCTATGTTTAATTTTGTAATTTATTGATTGTCTTTTTTTAAAAGAGCAAAAAAACATTGTTGGTCCCAACACCACGACTGAGAACGGGGTTATTTAATAAGATCACACCACCTCCCGGGGCAACTAAAGACATCTTGAGGAAATGTGCTACCTCTCAGGTAAGTGCAGGAGGCCGCATCACCCAACAGGAGAGCGCTATTCTCAGCCGAGACTTCTGGTGAGTTAGAATGTGTAAAATACACCACAAAATTGAAATTCATTTTTCACAAAGCCAAATGAGTGGAGATGGCAAAGTATTCAGCAGTCCTATCAGCAAAGGAGCCAAGTAGAAAAACCATGAATGCATGTGTTCCATTTGAGTCACCCAGTTTCTCTTTTGCACCAACTTGGCAGATTGTAATTTCCCTTTTCAAAATGAAGAAAAAATGAGTTATCGGATGGTCTGGCACCTTCTGATGTTAACGTGTGCCGTAGTCTGGTGGCCCATAGCATTTTTTAAGTGCCACCAGAGCAACTGGGAACTCAGGAATTTCCAAAATACTTGGATTGGAAATTGCCTCACCAGTTCTGAATGATGGTTTTAGTAATTCGGTGATGTGGTTTTCTTGAGCGTTTACAATGTAGTAAAACTGAAGTTTATAAATACATCATGGTGCCCTGTGGTGGCATTTGTCCTGTATTTTGCAGATAAAGAAATAGAATTTGGTGATTTTTTTCAGAGTCCTAGAATAGATCGTAGGTCATTTGATGCCTCATCTATTGGGAATAAAAAATAGGGCATCAAGATAGGGTATTAATCTTTTTAAAAAAGATTTTCCACTTAAGTCTGATATTTAAAAATTAAATTTTTATTGTTACTTATTGATAACCTTCTTCCAAAAATAGAATTTGATACAGCTTTCAAAAGTACGTGTAATAAAGTAAAACAATAAAATATATGTAGAAAAAACTGCAAAGGGAAAATGAGAAAAATAAGAGACAGTCATGGTTCTGGTCGGTGTTCAAAAACGCAAACTGTGTGACCGTCTGCAGTTGGCAGACGCGGGCCGCAGACAGGAGCTCACATTTCCCAGAGCCGGCAGGGAGTGTGATCAGCGGTTCCGGAGTCGTGGGTTTGGGACGGTACCAGCGGTTCCCTTTCTGGGGTTGAGGTCCAGGTCAAATGTATCTGAGGGTCCATCACAGGGGCCTGTGGTGGTTGTAGGGGTCTGTGTCCCCCTTCACGGCATCCCCGCCCCTCTGAAAGGTGACTGCCACGTGGTGTGTTGGCAAAAGTTCCCCGTGACGCGCCAGCACCGGCTGGTCCCTTACACGTGCCCCTGAAAGTGTGGCTGGGCCCGGGGTAGAGCCGGACCAGCTCTCGCGGCTGAACTTCACTAGGGATTGAGCCGCAGAGTTCGGGCTCTGTCAGCACATGAGACACTGGAACCTGAAAAGGACGTTTCTGTTTTCTCGATGGCACAGGGGAGAGAGGCTTTTAGGGCCTCTGTGCAGCTGCCAGTCGTGGTGCAGTCGTTATCTACTCTGCCAGAGCTTAGCGGCAGAGATACTGCCCCCGTGTGGGTCGACTCTAGGAGACTCAGATGTGGCCTTGCCTTTTGGCAGAGAAGTCTCTGAATTTGTCCCTTAACACCTCTGCCACCGGTACGTCCCAGCCACCTGTGTGATCTCGGTGTCTTTGTATTCTCTAACTCAGGAGTCGTCCAGTAACCACCTCTCTGGGCACACAGAAATGTTTATCAGCTGAGGTTTTGTTGAATCAAACAGGACTTTGGAGAATCGGGGAGACTCCTGGTTGCTCACACTCTGGCCAACAGAGCAGGTGAAGCTGACCGAGGGAGGGAGGAGGAAGTCTGATGGATCGAGTTTCAACACAGGGGTCTGCTCACCAAGGCTGCCAGGCACCAAGCCCATTAAAACAGGGCTGAGGATGTGGGCCGTGGGTGTGAGATGCCAGCTGCATGGCCATTGTGAGATTAAGCAAAGCAGGCCTTCCCACCATGGGGCACAGTGGGCCTGTGACTGTGGTCTGACCGCTGAGAGCCCCAAAGCAACCCCCTGTACTGATCCCATAAGTGACTTGTCATGTGCTTGTAGACGAGGCATAATACCACATGCCGTGACCCTCCAGTGCCAGGCACTGGTCTGTACAGTGTCCTGATTTGGCCCTTAGATTGACCTGTAGCCCTTGTTATCTGAGACTCGTGACCATATCAGCCTCCGTACTCTGTAAATACAAGCCTCAGTTAGTGTAAACGTGTGTATTTTCAGTGCATTTTGGTTGAACAAGTAATTTTTCAGAAGTGAAGCACACGTGCAGGTAACAGCCCCAGTGTTTTATACGTTATTTGTCCCACACTTTGACTGACCACGTCGTAATGTGCTAAATGCACTACCCCCATGGTCTCCTTCCCTTCCAGCACCCGTCCGGCAAGGCAGTGGCACCTCTGTCTTAGAGGTGAAGAAACTGAAGGTCAGCTTCCTCCTCTTGAGGTCACGGGGCTAAGAGGGATCTGGACCCGGTTCTGTGTGACTCCTGAGCCTGTGGTTTAACCACTGTGCTCTTCTGCCTCGTGGGAAGAAATGATTTGCTCAGTATTGTGAACTTAACATCTTACTCATTTGTGCTGTCAGTTCCAAGTGGCATCTTTCCTGGGGAAGAAATTGTGGGAAATTATCCTAAGATGGTTTCTGAGCCATGGTTTTCCTAAAATGCCATTTCCACAACGCCGCGTGTTCATTGTAGGGCATGGGTTTGCCTCATGCAGGAGGTTGATTCAGACCCTGAGTGCTGCTCGCCTGTGAACTGTGAGGTGCGGCCGCCGCTCGCTGCCCAGGAAGCATTCAGGCCCACGTCTGTGTTCACAGGGCGTGAGGAACTACAGCACTCCTGTGGGCTTGGATTCCAGGGTTCTTGTGGACTTAGTTGTGGTGGGGTCCGTTGCTGTTTCTGAAAAAGGTAAGATTAAAATCCGAAATTCCTGGATGTGACCTGCAGCTTGACGTTCTGCTGTCTGTTCATCTTTTAAACACTGAAGGTAAGTAATCTCAGTTTTCCGGACACACATCTGTCCTCTGAAACCACTCTATCTCTCATTCATTTTGAAGAATGAACGCAGTCCCTCACACTCAATACCTTCACAGTATTTTCATTTTTCTTAGGAAAAATAAAGTGAGATCGTCTCTCTTCAGGTGGTGAAAGCTATTTCCTCTATTCTTAAACTACCTGGAACTGGAGCTGGATTTATTTGTAGTATGTCAGTAAATAGTTGGTTTTGGAGAATCTCCAGGGAACAGAAAAACGTTAGGCTCTAAACCTTGTTTCTGGTAGGGAGCAGCAGCCTCTGGGCAACACAGGGTGTCCTGAGCCTGCCCGGGGAGGCCTGGTGCTGTGCCGGTCAGGCAGGTGAGGGGGGAGGGTGTCCCACGCTGCTGCCTGCCCTCTGCCCTCTGCCCAGCCGCCTGCAGGACTTGGGCCCCTGTGGTTCCCCTGGGACCTCTTCTGCCTCTGCTGCTCTACTCCAGGCCTGGCTCGACTCTCTTCGGAGATGATCTGGTTATACTGCTGCTTATACTGCCACGGCTCAGTGGGTTCCACGAGAGGTCAGCCCGTCACAGACTTGCGCCTACACAATGTGGTTTGGGCCCCCTGCTGGGAAAGCATTCTCTCTCCTTCCCCTCCAAGAGGAAGAGGACTGTTCTAAGATGCCTATCCTTAAAACTGTCCCTTTGGAAATTAACCAGCCAAAGCCAAGATCTTCCTTCAAGAGAGGTTTCTGGTTTCCAACAAGTAGTTGATGAGAGATGCTCTTAAGTCATTCATTCCAAACCCTGAGTGTCATGTTTTTAAATGTTGGCCTTTCATATCTTCACCTGGAGTATATGGTGTTTGCCAGCTCTTTGCGCTAGTACGTGAGACATTGTAGTGCTTCGTTCTTTGCTTTCTCTGTATTCTCCGTTACAACGCTTTATCTGTGTTATCAGGGATGGGTTCCCATGAGCACATGTTCCCTGGGTGCCTACTGTGGGCCAGGTGTCAGGCCAGCCCTGGGTGGTCTCTGCCTTGGGCCCACAGTGAGCCGGAAGAGCAGACACAGCAGCTGTGCTCTGATATGATGTGCTCGGTGCTACACACAGAAGTCAGAACTGACATTGGTGGGGGTCATAAGAGCCGCCCTCGGGCCCTGAGCAGGGCAGCGTCTCAGAAGTGACCTCAGGGTTGGGTGTTTTGGAGAGAGGTGGAGCAGGAGAGGACTTTGGGACAGAAGCGGCAATGTGTTCACATAGGATGGTCCTTCAGTAGGTTGGGGTTGGCTTTTCAGAGACCAGGAGCCCAAAGGACAGGATTGGGGTTATACTCTTTTGACAGTGGGAAGTTAACAAAGAGGTCTTCTTTTAAAAGATCAGGAGTTTTCTTTCTTAGCTGAGGGTATATGAAGAAGAAAACAGTATTCTATAAATGTCATCATTCAGATAACCCCCAATTAACACAGCAAAAGTCACCACGCGCACGTGTAGAAAATTGGAATAGCACAGAAAACACCACCTGTGCTCTTCCCAGATGCCCACCGTCGGCGCTTCCTTGTGTTGACACCCACAGATGCCTGTGAGTCCACACATGTCTTGCATTCTCTGTGCGGGTTATGTTTGTCCTGGTTCTGTTTTCCCAGGAGGGGCAGCAGCGCATACAGCACTTTGTGCCCTGCTAGATGATGTCTGGCCAGGGTCTTTGCCCATCCCTGCAGACTGATGGGCACTTAAGATGTCACCAGGGTTTGGTTTTGGCTTTTCCCTTACAGATCACACTAAAGTGAGGTGTAGTCTTGTGGTAGAGTTTCTTTGTGCCTTCGAGGGCCATCCGTGGGATAACTCCAGCGGAGGAATTGTTGAACCGAAGGGTGGACTTGAAATCCTGGTGGCTGTTGCCAAACAACTCCCTAGAAAGGTTGCCTACCTCACATCCCCAGCACCATACACCTCATGTCTCTCCCTACTCCCTCGTGAATAACTAGAATCATCAAACTTCCGTGTTTACCAATCCAGTAGTGAACAGTGGTAGTTCATGTGCCATCTGATTGGCCTTTAATGGTGAGGGAAGGTGGTCATTGCTCACGTTTGCCGCTCACCTGCCTGCCTCTGTCTGCGGACTGTTCTATCCTTTGCCGTTTCTCCTCTGCACTGTCTTTCTCACGTTTATTTGCTTGCATGATTGGAGGTTGGTAATTGTAAAAGGAGCATGACAGATGAGAATCTCAGAAAGATGCATGGGCAGTGATGCCTTTGGTGAGGATGCTGATGCTGATGTTAAGCAGAAGTTAGAATTTCTGCGGCGCCATGGGCTTCCTGATGGCAGGATACATTGGTTCTTGTGGGAGCCAGAGGCATTGTCATGTTTCCTGTCTTGCTGCATTCTTACCTGCTCTGGAGCTTCTCATGCAGCTTCAGCTAAGACTTCCGTGGTCCCCACCTAGGAGTCCACAGTATGGGACTAGCTCTGCCAGACCCAGCCCTCTTCCAGGGACTGCTGGACTTTTCAGAAGACAAGGTGATGTCATCTTAAATCACGTATTCCTGATTTTAATTTTTATTTCCCCTCCAAGAGAAATTGATTAAAAAGGTTTTGTTTTTAGTAGGAATTTTTTCTTAGTCTTTTTAAAAACTACTCTTTTCGGGCGCCTGGGTGGCTCAGTTGGTTGAACGGCTGCCTTCGGCTCAGGTCATGATCCTGGAGTCCCTGGATCGAGTCCCGCATCGGGCTCCCTGCTCGGCGGGGAGCCTGCTTCTCCCTCTGACCCTCCCCCCTCTCATGTGCTCTCTCTCTCTCATTCTCTCTCTCTCAAATAAATAAATAAAATCTTTAAAAACAAAAAACAAAAAAAAAAAACTACTCTTTTCATTGCTTTTAAATGTGGGTTCTGCTCACATAAACACAGGTTCCATTTCTTTTTGTAACACATCTAAGAGACTCAAGCTTCACATCAGCATGTGCTGACCCCTGTATGTATGCAGCGTCGGCATGCCCCGAACCCCACTGTTGAGGGCTGCCTGTGGGCTCACTGTGGAAGTTTCTAAGGAAGTGCCAGGGATATTGAGTCCAAGTTTCTGCTTCTGCTGTGACCCAATGAAACATTTCCTCCTGAGATACTGACGCTCTGCATGTCTCTTAGGCTGGAGAATTGGGAAGGGAGAAGGTTACGCTGATCTGGAATATGCCATGATGGTGTCGATGGGAGCAGTCAGCCAGGGGACGCCCGTGGTCACCATCGTCCATGACTGCCAGGTGCTGCCCATGAACGGGCCAAGCAGAGGCTATTGCCACACCCCCCTGAGCGAGTGGGTGGGGAGGGAAGGAGACAAACTGGTCTCTGCCTTCATTCCACGTCTGCTGTGAGTGGTGATCAGCCAGAGCTGGATCTGTGTGGCAGTGAGGCCTTATCCCCATGGGTCTGGTGAGCCCTTTGCTTCTACTGCACGGTGCTTTGAGCACAAGAGCCGCATTCCCTGTCAGCCCCCTCACCCACTTCTGTTTGACCAGGTCATCGACATACCTGAAGCGCTGCTTGAGGACCACGACCTAACAGTGGACTACATTCTCACTCCGACGAGAGTCATTGCTACGGGGTGCGAGCGCCCAAAACCAACGGGAATCTTGTGGTCCAAGGTGGGTCCTGTGGCCAGCAATGGCCTATAGCTCAGAGGCATCTCCTCTTGTGTGGTATTCTTTGGCATGGCAGCTATCCCTAGGCCCAGCATGTCTGTGCATTAGAATCATCCATAAGCTTTTAAAAATTCACCTCCTGCATCACAGTCTCCAGGCACAGGCCCAAGAATCTCCTTTGCAAACCTGTGGGATTCTGATAAGCAGCCAGGTTCAAGATCTTCTGCTGCAAGACACCAGTTCTAGATGGCAGAAGGAACAGTCCACTCAGAGGGCCAATGCCTTGACACCCTGTTTGCCAGCGGGTTTCATCTCTGAGAGCTGTGTCCCACCATCCTGGCCACGACAACGTACTGTCTCATCAGCTTTTCTGTTCTAAGTCCGACTTGTCTTGCTGTGACCTGGGTCTCCAAGCAGTACCCACAGCCTTCATTAGCTGATGCCTTTGTGACCCCTATCTGCAAAACAGTCAGCAGTACACGTTACATTAGTCTGCAGAAGGAGTTCGATCCCAGAGGCCAGCCTATAGGTTATGATCCCGCCCGCTGGCAAGCAGCCAGAGTTACTGAGGAAACAGGGAGAGTTGTGCTTCGTTTGGATTGAAGCTGTTGTTCCATGTCTTCCGTTCCTTAAACCTGAATCATCAGAGTTGGATAGCAGCCTTCCCTTGGGCATGGAAAACCAATAACATCCAACTCCAAGGTTGACACCAAGATGGAACACTGCGGCACAGTGGGCCTTTCCCACAAACACCACAGCAAGGCGGTTTGGACCCCCTGGGGCCTGTGCTCCTCCTAGGTTAGCCCCAATAAAAACGGAGAGGAGGAGCACGCATGACCCAGAAGCGAGCGGATGGGTCTCTCCGGGTGCAGGCCCAGTGCCATGGGGAAGGCATTGGCATCCTTTTTGAATATTCAGATATCCCTTGGTGTCTTTCGTAAGCACTTGGGTTTACCTTGGAAGTCGGGTCCACAGCTTCTCCTTAAGTGAATGCTGCTACGTGGGTCACAGGAGCGAGGTGGCATTTGCTCACAGCTGAGGGGATGGGCCTGGGGAGGCTGCACAAGGGGCTAGTCACGGTGAGGCTGCAGGTCCCCCAGAGGCCAGCACTTCATAGACGAGGGCCGACTGCAGCCCACCTTAGGAAGATTCCGGGTGGTCTCTCCAGGAAGAGGGAGAGAGGTGTTTTGCTTTGGGGAATAGCCAGTTACCTCCCACTGATTTTAACAAAAATACAAGAATAGCAACAGATGATGTTATTGGTCATGTTAGGTGAAGAGACTCCCTCTATGTGAAAGGAAACCACACCAACCAGAGGTGCCAGCGACACGGCTGGCCACACTGTGTGCAGCCCGTCAGGGCCAGCACTGTTCGTTGACATCCCAACCGTCTCGCCCTCTTCCTGGAACATCTCATCGCTAGTGAGGCCTGGGCCAGAATCACAAACTCTGAAAGTGCCATTTCTTATCTTGGGGTCCTGTGTTTTTTGTTCTTCCACACCTGGGCCTCCCTTTGCATGAATCATTTGAAAGCAGCGACTTTCTCCAGCCCCTGGGGCTTTTGTTCTGGCCTCGCTACTTATGCAACCAGAGTGAATTTTCATCGACATTGGGAAAACCATCCCTGAATTCCACTGAAGATTTGGGGAGGGGTGGGGGAAGTTCAATGCTAGGGTATGGTATTATTTCACATGGACTCCTTGATACACATTGGCATATCCTTCTGTGATTTTCTACCCATAGACTTATTATCGTGTAGATATTAGGATCCCAGATTTTGCCTCTTGTGTATTTTGTTGGAATATATGGATTCACAGTTCCTTCTAAACACTGTAGACCTCTCAGATGAAGGTTATGAAATACATACAAAATGTATTAATTCGTTCTTACTGCACAAAGATTGTGCAGCATTTGACCCCCTGGCCTTTGTCCCACCTTCTCAGAGATGTGCGTGGTGTCCCCGCCAGGGGACCAGGCTGCTACGGACTCAGCTGTCCACCTGTAGCTACTTCGGACAGTGGGCTTCCTCAGCCCACCTCCTGCTTTTCTCTGCCTGTGCCTTGTGGTTTTAAAGACAGGAGACCAGATGGGGCAGTGGTTTATTTATTTTTAAAGATTTTAATTACTCATTTGACAGAGACACAGCGAGAGAGGGAACACAAGCAGGGTGAGGGGGAGAGGGAGAAGCAGGCTTCCCGCCGAGCAGGGAGCCCGATGCGGGGCTCGATCCCAGGACCCTGGGACCGTGACCTGAGCCGAAGGTAGACGCTCAACGACTGAGCCACCCAGGCGCCCCGGGGCAGTGATTTAGAATGAGCTTAGAAGCCGCAGCAGCACGTCTCAGTCGCTCTATCTGTGACCTTCGTGCACCCTCTGCAAGCCCCCCATTTGTTTATCTCTAAAGTGGGGTGCTGTCAGTGCTGACCTCACGGGCAGTACACGCGACGTGCCTGGGGAACTTGGCCGTTGTCACCGTTGTGGCTGTCACAGGTGTGAAACGCAAGTCAGTAATTGTGAGAAATGTACCTGGACACCGTCGCTGTGGCAGAATCCTTAAAGTTGTCCTCTGAGTGGTTTACTGAGCCAAGACGGGGCCTTGCCTGTGTGTCTCCATGGCATTGTGTTATCACCGTGTGCCCTTTACTGCCTCTCAGTGAAGGAGAAAGAGACATTCCTTCCAGAAGGTGCGTCTGCTGTGTTCATATGGGGTCCTCCTTTCCCTCAGGGCGGCGTCTCACCTGGTGTGCACCTGATGACCTGTAGAACTCTGGGGGACTTGGCCATGTCTGAGCTATAAGGTGCCATGACTGCCCCACTTCATCCACAAGCTGCCTCCCCTGAGAACCTAGAACTCCCAGAGCCCCCCAATCCAGCAGGTCTACCCTGGTGAAAGGACGTGCTTTCCCCAGGATCTCCGCCTGGCTGGTGCATTGTGTAAGAGACCTGGCCACTGAGGCATGTCCTAAACCTCTGGGCCGCGCTTCCAGCTCAGGTGGTCGTTTAGTCTCTGGGACAGTAATCCAGATGTCCCTGCCTGTGGACAGCCGTGTGTAAGGTGATCTGCAGTGGCTCAGGAGCCATTTGCCTGCATCCCTTAGCTCTGGCAGGAGTGCATTGATGGTGGCTAAAGTCCCCAGCAGCTAGCTTCCGGCAGCTCCCCCACAGCGCAGTCAGTTCCCAGGGCTGCAAGGTGTCGGGTGAGTCACGAGAGAGCAGCGAAGCATCCTCTCAGGAGCCTGGCTGCCTGCTAGACCCACATGAGCACCTGGAAAGCAGCAGCAGAATGGAGCCCTCTGCTCGGGGAAGGCGAAGGCCCTGGGCTTTCCTAGACACACACAGCCCCACTGGGCTGAGCCTCCGGACGGCCAAGACCCATACCTCTTCTATTACTTCCTGCTGAGCTAGAATGAGGCAGAGGGAAGGTGAAATACTTATTTTAAGAATGTCCTGGAGACATGGTCAGGCAGCGGGGTGTGGCTGCAGCCCCAGAGAGACCCAGGGCACCCACGAGACTGCTCCTTGCTGCCAGAGCCACAGATCAAAGGTCTGCTTCCCAGCCCCCTTGCTTCCCACGGTAACTGTGGAAAAGGTACCATCACTGATTACAAAGGAGAGCAGTGTGACACCATTGACCAAAACCTGGATGTCTGCCTTTCTGAATTATTTTCTCCTTGCTAAGGAAATGGGATCCTGCCAGGGTTATTCTTTTGTATATAGACTCAAAGAAACGACTTTGTAGCATCCACAGCTGTTTGGGAGGGTTGTTCCCAGATGGTCACCATGCCCTTTTGATTTACTTGCTGAGAATGACAGATGCCGTGAGAAAAAGGATTTGGGAAAAGGACTTCTGTGAGGAACAGCCGTTCTGGGACATTGACACTCGCTTTCCGATCCCATATATTAGCGTTGTCTGGAAATGACAGCCAAATGTGATCTGACACCTACCCACAACTGGGCCAGCAAGTTAGAAAGGCTGATAACTTCTATAAAGATTCACTATATTTGACCCAGTACTTGAACTTCTAGGAATCTGTTCTAGAGAAATACTTACAAATTTAGATAGAGATTCATGTGTATCCAGTATAATGTAGTGCCTTAAAGTGTTGCAACCCTGTAATTTAAGTGCATACGGTCTTTTTAAAGAGTATTTAATGGCATGAGAAAATGTTTATGGTGTAATAGATATTAAGTGGAAAAAACAGTATAAATTTATATACGTTTGGTATATCATTTTGTATTCATTATGCTAAAACGTGCATAGAAAAGAGATGGAGGGGTGCCTGGGTGGCTCAGTCGGTTAAGCATCACCTCTTTCTTTGGGCTCAGGTCATGACCGCAGGGTCGTGGGATCGACCCCTCCCTTTGGGCTCTATGGTGGAGCCTTCTTGGGATTCTCTGTCTCCCTGTCCCTCTACCCCCTCCCCCCCAAAAAAGAAAAAAAAGGTGGAAGTGTATCCGAATATTAACAGTAGTTATCTCTGCAAGCTGGGAATTCAGATTTCTTTTCATTGTTTTCCTTTTTTTTTTTTTTAATTTTATTTATTTATTTGCGAGAGAGAATGAGATAGAGAGAACATGAGAGGGGGGAGGGTCAGAGGGAGAAGCAGACTCCCTGCTGAGCAGGGAGCCCAATGTGGGACTCGATCCCAGGACTCCAGGATCATGACCTGAGCCGAAGGCAGTCGCTTAACCAACTGAGCCACCCAGGCGCCCTCTTTTCATTGTTTTCTAAATTTCCCACAGAAACTATACACTTTTATAGTCAACACCATTCAGTAGAGAAAACAGGACATTTGAAACCATTTTCCAAGGGCAGCCTTCTGCCCAGGTGTGTTTGCCTCCAGTTCCACAAGGAGCCTCCATTCTCTGCACACTCCTAAGTGGTAAAAATGAGAATCCAAGATGCATGATGGTTAAAAGTGTGCCAGTTCCTAGAAGTCATGTGCTTGTGCATGGCGGTGACACTGGACCGTCCAAGCTGCTTGTGCAAAGCACATGCCTGTGTGTGAGGTGGGCTGCGTGGGCTGCTCGTCCCCATGTGGCAGACACTTGGGTGTGGGAACTGAGCCTGGAGCTGCCAGGCATGAACTCGGCCCACACTCAGCTCTGAACTGGCCCAGCCGGAGGGGACCTCACTGCTCTTGTGGGCCTGTCTGTTACGCTGCCCCTCCCCCTGAAGAGCATAGGATAGGCAGGAGCTGTGGTTTGCAGATGGAAGCTGGCATCTTGTTGTGGCAAAGGTTTTGAGGCGATCGTGTATACCAGAAAATAAATAGTTTTTCTTAGTGACTTCCATGGCCACTCCCAAATAGCACCGTCTGCTTGATTGTTGGCATGGTCTGAAGCAGTGATGGTGTGTGGTCGTTGCCCTGCTGGTCCTTCAGCACCCACAGTAAAAGCATAATTATAAAGGACTAACGCTATGGGGGCTATTTTATTAGTAAGTGACACTTTTGATCAGCTGTGTGCAAAAAGATGTCTTAAATGAGCCCTGTTATCATTAAGAGACACTGTAATTGGAAAGCAAACGAATCCTGCAAGACATGAATGACATCTGGAAGACCGTGCATTCACTGACTCTCGGTGTATCCTTGCATGCTTACTCTATCGAATGATTTCGCCTTGGTCGTTGGGAAGTGCCGTATCTAAAAGTATTTCCGATCAATGAATGATACACATTAGTCTCATGCAAGACAACTAATAATTTCTGTAGAAGTTGTGTTTCACATTAGAAACACTGACGGTGTTCCTGTTTGTTTGCCAGCAGCTGCCCAAACATGTCCTGGCATTGTAGAATGAGAGGGATTCTAAAGACCATCCCTCCCAGTCTCTGTTTCTTCTGGTCAAGTGAAGTGAGAGCCAGGAAAAGCAACGAAGCCAGTGGGTAGTGGAGGCAAGATCAGAACTGGGGTCTCTTCCTGGGTTGGCTACAGGTGTCTTGAGAGTGAGATTTCTGATCTGTATTGGGTTTAGCATGTATTTCAAGGGGATAGGATTTTTCATTTAATCTTTACAGAGAATGTATATTTATAAATGACATCTGTAAACATCAGAGAAGAGTGGTTGTAGCGCATAAAAAGAAAATCAAATTTGCTCTATACTATTTAATGGAATGGTTAGAGAAAAGCAGAAATATTTTTTTATGTTTGATTAACGGGCAAAATCTTTCATTTCACATGGCACACTTACAGAACATAACAAATGTTCCTAATTGCTAGCCAGGAAAAACAGCATAGCCCTGCCGCGAACTGTCCTGAGTGTGAAGCCAGCCCATCCAGTTGGTGCACAGAGGCCTCTGTGTGGCTGTGGGACCGCCATCAGCCCAAGCCACTCCGCAAAGAGCACAGAAATGGCAAGCAGCTGAGAAAGTGGCAAAAGCCACCTTGTAGACAGGGAGATTTTTCCATTTAGAACTTGAGGGTGCAGAAGCATGAGTTGACATTAAGCTTTGTCATTCCTTACCCAAAAAACATCCTGCTCTTGAGATGAGCAGTTTTACGTAAAAGTGACGCATTTGGCCATTTCCATTTCTAAAGATCCGTGTGTGTGTGTGTCAGTCAGTGTGATGGTGCTGTAGGCTGGTTCATAATCTGTGCATGGTTAAAACATTCTTGTTATTCAGCTGATTATAGTTTGTCCATGTGCCAGCTCAGGATAAAGTAGCTCCCTGTGATGTGCAGAGAAGGATGTATTTTTGCTTCACATGACATGTTTTAAATGGATTTTAAAGTGTGGAGCCTTGCCCTGTGGACTGGGTTTCCTGAGAACACTTGCTTTGGCCTGAGGGCACCCTGTAGTTCCACCAGGCAGAAGCACATGGGAGTTTTAGTACTTGGGGCGGTCACCCAGCCAAGACAGCTCCGAGCGGGTGCTGGAGGAAGTGTGGTGTTTACCAGGGTGTTTGTCCTCACTGCTCTTGTCTACTGCTGTCACAGGGGAATGACATTCAGTTCTTCCATAAAAGAATGTAGTCACATGGTTCCTCTGATTGTAATTACAATTTTAAATCTGATCGTCCTTTCTAAATACTAGATGTAGTAACTTAAGATATCCTTAGGAGTCTAATTATGACCATTTTAGGGGCACCTGGGTGGCTTAGTCAGTTAAGCATCCCACTCTAAACTGGTCTTAGTTTAGGTTGTGATCTCAGGGTTGTGAGTTTGAGCCCCGAGTTGGGCTCCATGCTGGGCATGGAGCCTACTTAAAAAAAAAATAATCTAATTATGACCAGTTTAAATCTGTTTTGAAATACTCTGGAAGGACACAAGAATCTGAACTCTTTAAGAAGGTGGACTGGGGGTGTGGGAAGGAGTTGGTTGGCTGGACTTAGATCATCTTCAGGATTCTTTGGTACCAGAGCCTCTTAGGGTATTGGCCCATGAGCTTAGTCATCTTTGGATGAATCAGTTCAGAAGAATTGCAGAGGGTCAAGTGGAAGAAAACTTCCTTTTGATTAGGAAAGAGTAGCTACATCGCCTGCGTATCTCCAGGGCACAGGCATGGTTTTTGTTTGTTTCTCTGCGTCTCAATAATGGGAAACATTAGAAGGAGCAGGTCTTTCTTTAAGAAGTCTATGGCAGCCAAGCATCTGTGTGCTACTCTGAAGACCCCAGTAGACGAGTGCCACCTGCAGAGGCTTCTGATGTGGCCGTGCCTGGGAGCAAGGGCACTGTCCATTTGGAGAGGGCTCTGACCCAGTGGAAAGGCTGTGCCAAGGTGGAGAGTATTGGTCCACTTAGTGCTAGGAGAGAGAACCAGGTACTAAGTTAATGAGGGGGGCACCTGGGTGGCTCAGTCGTTAAGCATCTGCCTTCGGCTCAGGTCATGGTCCCAGGGTCCTGGGATCGAGCCCCGCATCGGGCTCCCTGCTCGGCGGGAAGCCTGCTTCTCCCTCCCCCACACCCCCTGCTTGTGTTCCCTCTCTCGCTGTGTCTCTCTCTGTCAAATAAAAAAAAAAAAAAAATCTTTAAATTAATGAGGATCAGGAGCCTTAAAGTTTGTGAGAAGGTACTCGAATCGACTGTTCTTAGGTGTTTGAGTTTCTTTGAATCTTCCTCTGAATCACTGATCCAACATTGTTACTAGTTGAGCTATTTATTTTTAGAGGAAAGTTTTACCTGTCTAACTCGTATGCTGATCTTTATTCTGATTTACCCATGTTTGTGGGAAGTCCCATGTTTGGACCATTGCCTGCCTTTTGGTAATTGGCCATTTTCAGGCTTTGTGCCCTAAAGAAGGACAGATAGCATCTCTAAAGAATGAGGATCGCTAAGAAGGACTAAAACAGTGTGTTTCTGTATCTTTTCTGCCGTGTGATTCCTCAAGTGACAGAAGACCGGTTCTGCCCTGGGCTGCATTGTCCAGGTTCAGCCTAACCCACAGGGCCGCACTGTGTGTGGCGGCCACACCGGGCTGGGACCATCAGCCTCCACACTGCAAGCTGGATGGATCGAGGCAGCCCTGTGCACGCAGGCCCCGCCTGTCAATGCCAGTTCTCAAGGACCGGAAACCACCTCACGTACTGGGGTTCTTCTACTGCCTCCTTTGTTGTGCAGGTTCCCAAAAAGCCAAACATGTCCTTTGTATAGGAATCCTGTCCATTGAGACTTAATGTTTTATATAGTGTTACCTTGCAGCTTGATGACGTGTTGCTAGAAATTGTTTTCAAACGTAGTGCTCTATTTCAGATTTGCCTTGTTTCTGCATTTTCAGTGATACCTTGAAAGGTTTGGTCCCTGAGAAATGCACCTCCAGTGAAGATGGGGAGAAGGAGGCGGCCAGGTGGCCCTGTTAAAGATCCCATCCCACCCAAAGGCATAAGTCGGGAGACGGGGGCAGGCATAAAGGCAGAAACCCCAGTTATTCTGGAGGTCACCAGGGGCATTGCCACTTGTGACCGTGTAACCCTCCTTCCAGTAACCTTACTTACTGCTGTCCCTTCTGCATAGGAGGCCTTTGGTTTTCTGCTTCCTGGGCCTCCAGGAGCATAGAGAAACCATTCCCTTCCTGCCAGCTGCCGTGGCACGTCAGGCACAGTCCAGAGGCAACAACCCAGGGTGGCTGTGGGGACCCCATACTCACTTGAGCTGGGGCAGCATGGGGGCTGGGTCACAGTAACTGATTAAGACAGAGGGGTCCTGCTTCTCACAGGGCCAGGTGGGACCACTGGTGCGGCTCGGCAGAGAGACTCCTTAACCGAGTAGAGGCAGAGGCCCCTGTGCGACTCTGATTTCTCTTCCCTTCTGACCAAGTTTGGACACCTGGAGAGTAGCTGGAACTGCTTTGCTTTTTCAGATCAGCCGAGAGGTGATGGGGAAAATCCCAATACTCAGAAGCCTTCGTTACCGAGAGAGGCAGGCTGGGAAAGATGTCTCCCTTCAGGATGAGCCCCGGCACCTTCTGGGAACTGGCAGCCAGCAGCCACCTCCCCTGAGCACTGTCAGAAGACCCGGGGACCCACACCAGCCCGAATGCTGTTCGGGGCAGGGGGACGATGGGCCTTCTAACACTGTTTACATTGGGAACCTTCCCCGGGACGCCCAAGTGAGTGAGCTGAAGAGAGCCCTCCGAGAACTGGGTGCAGTCCCTCAGAGGCTCACGTGGCAGGGGCCACAGCGCAGGGCCTTCCTCCACTACGAGGCCCCCACCTCAGCCCAGCAGGCTGTCTCCTGCTTGCAGGGCTTGCGCCTGGGTGCTACTACCTTGAAGGTGGCACTGGCCAGGCAGCAGAAGGCCGGCGACGAGACAGGCAGCTGTGCAGACGAGCAGTACCCTGTCACTCGGCTGTCTCAGACCTGTGAGGATGTGTGCCGCTCTGGTCCCCGTGGAACTTAAGGGGCCTGTACTCGGGACTCGGCAGAGGGTTGCTGCATGAGCTGCTTTGGGCACCCAGTGCTTTCCAGGATGTCCCAGCCTTCTGTCACTGCCCGGGACCTCCTGATGAGTAGGAAGCTGGCCATGAGTGCACTGTCGGCACGTCCAGGCCCTGCTCTGTCTGGGTCCTTCAGCCTGCCTGCTGGGCATCGTAGCCATGCTGGCTTCTCTGTGGTAGTTCAAAGGCTGTGGGGAACCGAGTGGGTGATGAGCAAGTGGCAGTAAACAGTGACAGCAGTTGGGAGCGCCTGTGCTCTGGAATTGGGAGGTGGGGGGGTTAGTGGGGAGAGGCCCTAGCAGGAATCAGATGCCAAGCACAGCCTGCTGTCCTTGGATCCTTGGTCTGGTCCGACTGTAGAGGGAGAGCTATATTCACAACGCAGAAGCCAAGTCCCCTGGCTGCAGACTGCTTGTCACAGCGCAGTGCTAGTGTCCGCGATGGAGGGCCAGTCTGATGTGTGGGTGGCACGCATCTCACTTCTGTGCCTTCCTTGCCCTTCCAGCCTCCCCCCGTCTCTGGGTGAACACCCTGCACTCCTCGCTGTCTTGTAGGAGGTACTGGTCGTGGAGAAGGCAGTCCCAGCCTACGTCACAGACAGTGACAGGTGCTCACACGGATTTGCCCAATGCCTGATGTTTCTTGGGTTTTTCCTCCATTTCTCTGTACCTAAAAAACAAAACTGGATTTTGGCTGAACTATGCTTTCTAAACAGAAGTGCTTTTGCAATGGATCCTGGGCAAAAAGTCAAAGTAAGCACTTAAGTGGAGATTCTATTTTCTTTTTAATGTATGTGTGTTCAAAATTTTAATTTTTTCACCACAGGGTCTTACTGAGCATGTTTTAAGCACACGGTCGTACTTCAGGAGGGTATGCCTTGCATGTACTTTGAATAAAACCTTGAGGCACTATCTCCCTTTGCAAAAGCATTTTATCCTTGGTTTTATAATGAAAATACTGTGGAGATGTCAGAAAGTCAGTCTGCCCTCAGATTGCTCATTAAGTGCAGGCTCCTTTCCCCAGGCGTCATGAATAAAACGAAGGGCAGAAATATCTGAAAAAGAGTCCAGCTCCTCTCCTTTGGGCTTCTTGGGCCCACTCTTCTCCGCCTGAACCATCTACCCCATCCACGTGGCTGGTTCCATTTTGTCACCCGGCGCTCAGCTGAGAGACATCAGAGGCCGAATCTGGTCATCTAACTCCTTACATTTTGGTTTTGTTTTGTTTTTTTTTTCGGGGGAGCGGTGCCTTGTTGTTTTTGTTGTTCTTTTTTTTCATAATTTTTTCCTGTATTTGACATATTCTTGTTTAGTCGTTGTTGACTTTTTTATCATTGATCTTTTATCATTAGAGTAGTACTCCAGGAGATCAGGAAATGAGTTTGTGGCTGTCTTGTTCACCCTGCCCTGCGCCCCAGCTGCGAGGGCACCTGGCAGATACACAGCAGCCCAGGAAAAACGGGAGACGTGGATGGATGCATCAGAGCCAAGAGAGGGAGGAGCGCGCCTGATCACAGCACTGGGAGCGTGTCCTGTGCCCGACACCACCCTGCCTGGGGCTGTTGAGTCATCCCTCCCAGTTGGGCCAGCTTGCTTGGCTTTGCTGTCCATTACAGCCGGAATCCTCCAGATATGTTGATAAACAGATGATCTGAATGAATTCATCATTTTTATATTTGTGGGAAATAGTTTAGTATAAGCAAAACCCAAGATCCAAGTGCCTGAAATGTAAGTATCCCAAACGTACCAGCCTGCACACCTTTTCTCCTTCTTCTCCTGTAGCAGACAGCCTGGGAGTGACAGTCTCTCCGGGCCTCACAGGACGAGTGCTCACAGTATAAGGCAGGTGCTCAGTGACCTGGCTTTTTGTTCCCAAGACTTGGGTATCAGTGATGGTGGCGATGGCCCTGGAGCCACTTCCCAGGTGATGGAGTGTCATGGATGCTGATATCAGTGGAAGTGGGCAGGGGAGGCAGCAGCACTGAGCCTGCTGAAGAGCATGTTTGTGAGGGGTTTCTGTTGGGCACACCATCTAGAAAAGCCCGGGAGAAGAGCCATTTCTGCCTCAGGGGAGCCCGGGTGTGGTGTGGTCTGGCCCTGGCATATGGACTTATCCTGGGACAGAGGAAGGCACGCACAACCTATGTTCCCCGGCCTGAAAACCCATGGTCGGGCCCCTCCCCAGTCCCCAGATGACTAGATCGTTGAGCTGGGAGCAGTCTGTCCTGTTTGAGATCGGAAAGTCTATGACCACACAGTGAAAAAGCAGAACCTGAGGAGAAACCATTCAGCCAGTTTCTGGAAAACAAACAATCCACATACTGGTGAGTAAACAGAAAGCAGAACAACACAGGGCCTGTGAAAGACTGTCTCAGTATAGAGGGACCTGATACGTGAGAGGTGAAGGAAAAGCATGTATGAAAAAGATTTCGTGAAACAAGCAAGTTCCAGGCCGCATCTGCTCTGTACTCCTGAAAATGTTCAGAAACAAGTTTCCATGTTTCTATGAAAAGGTTGAGTAAATTTTTGTCCTTTTCTGCCCGGATCTCAAATGGGATAGGTAAAGGTATTTTTTAAATGTACAAATACATGGTATAATACTGAAATTCGTACTAGGAGATGTGACATAGAGAAGAGAGAAGGAAGTCCTCCAGCAGGAAGACTAGAGAACGAGAAGCAAGGCCCTGGCCAGCCGCTCGAGGCAGCTCGGAGCCCAGTCTGCGGTAAGCCGCGTGTGCCCTCTCAAGGAGGGGCGCCTCTGCAGACAGGAGCACGTGCAGAGTCCCCAGTCATCTGAGGACAGGCAGCATCTCGAAACAGTATCCAACTCTTGTAGAAATACCAGTACGGGAATCAGAAGGTGACTCAAAGGCCATCTTATCTGTTAAAAAGAGAATAAACTGGTAAGGAAAACACTCAGTTTTTAGAAATGAAACACATCATAAACTTAGTCCAGCTGAAGACAAAACAGATGCACATACAGTGAGCTGGAAGATGAAGGCACATGATTCTTCCTGACATCATTGCAAAGGGAACAGAGAAGTATGAAACCGTAGAGGAGATAATCAAATTAAAACTTTGTTTAGCTAAAGAAATATTTGTGTTGAAAAAGTCTTCAAAGTCCAAACCAACGGAAGCATATAAATCCGTGGCATTCCCCAACAGTGTCAGTGACTTAATGAAAACTTTTTAATGCAGTAGCAACAAGAACTATTAAGTATTTGGGAATACACCTAATGAGCTGTCCGGGACGCGAATGGATAAAATTATAAAACTTTGCTGAAAAAGATGGAAAGATCTGAATAAAAGGGCATGCTGTGTTCTAGCTGGAGGAGTTCAATATTCTGGTAGTTCTCCCTGTAGTTAGACATTGTACCCCTGACAGAGGTACTTTCATGGAGCTCGTGTGGGTGGGCAGTGATGAATGGTCAGGAGCGAGGGAAGGGCCTGTGTCCTTGGACGCCAGAACCTAAAGTGGCCTGGTATCCATGAGTCCTTGCAGCAGTGAGGCAGAACGGAAAGTTCTGAAGCATGTGGGAATCTGGAACAAAAGAGGAATTGCAGAGGAAGGAAGGATTCGTGGAAGATGGAATGAGACCTACCGGCTGCTCTTTCAAAAGGTGCCTACAGCAGCTCAGATTTCTAAATCCTATTGCATATAAAAGTAAATTTCAGGCTAGTCGGATATGTAAACATGAAATATGAAAGAATTTGGGGATAATACCAGAGAATGTATTATCCCATCTATAGTGTCGGGATAGGGAAGAGCATCATAAAAAACAAAACAAAAAAACCAACTCTGAATTTAAGGAGGAATTTATTCCTTTGCTCCCCCTTGGAATATCAGATTTGGGTTGGGATGGAATCCCGAGGAACCTCCACAGTGAGCTCTCTGAAGAATACTCCAATTAGCAAGAGTAACCAGTGCGTTTTATGCAGTTATGTAGTTAGTATTTTTTTTTTAATGCTGCCAAATGCAACAAGTAGCCTCTTAAACATTAGCTTCTATGAAAATTTGGCCCACCAGCCCAGCTGCCCCCGGGACCATGGGTCGGCCCTCCCGCTTGAGCCTCAGTAGTTCTCTTCCAGTGGCCCTGTGCGTCACCCCAGACACCACATAAGGGGAAGGGAATTCGTGCCAGCACAGGGCTGCAGGTAAGAATGCTGGGAACACACGTGCCCGAGGAGCCAGTGCAGCTGAAGCCACAAAAGACTGGCGTTGGCGACAGGATGCTGGAGAGGGTGAGACTGGCATGGGCGACAGGATGCTGGAGAGGGTGAGACGGCAGGGGAGAAGAGCAGAGCAAAGCAGCAACCAGGTCTCAGGGTTGTAAACCTGAGGCCTGCGTGCCACCCCTTCTGCTCCTGCCCCACAGTGGACCTCGGCCATCAGGAGGCCTTCCCGCTGCACTTGAGGAACCAAGGTCAGATGGTCTTACTGTGCGTGAGATGATGGAACTTTCTGCCTTTTTGCTGAAGGGGCAAATAATGAGGATTCCTTCCCTTCGCCCCCTCTCATCTTCCTGGGGAGCATTGCCCCATATTCTCTCCCCTACCCCAGAGCCCCCAGGAAGCACCTGGCTTGCAGAGGTCTGTGTTTCCAAAATGGCTGTTCTGGGTCTACATCCCCTGTCCCGCCGCCTGCAGAAATAAATGGGGGTTGCTAAACTTCCCCTTTATCCAGGTTGAATCCAGCCGGTGTTCCAAATAGGACAGATACTCCTGACACTTAAGGACCATGGACTCTAGTCATTTTCAAAAACAAATTTTGAAGTGGGGCGGGGGGTGTCCCAGGGAAGCCTTCAAAATAAATCTTACGCAGAACCTAATGCATAAAAGCAGGAGGAAGAGGCTGTTGTGTAGGTGAACTCATAATCCCTTCCCAGCGTTGTTCTTTACTGGGTGCAGCCCACCTGACCACCCCTCCCCAGCTGCTGGGGGGTGGGGGGGAGTAGCGTCCTCAGCTACACTGGCTTGTGTTGTCCGCTGACACTTGCCTCCTGATAACAGCTCAGATTGATTGTTTTATTTTTATTTTTAAAAAGTAATCTCTGCACCCAAATTGGGGTGTGAATTCACAACCCTGAGTTCGAGAGTCCAGTGCCCCCTATTGAGCTGTTTTAAATGCTGTGGAAGTTGTAAAATGGGGCCTCAAAGTTTTTTGGACACACCTTCTGTGGAGAGCAGGGGTCTGTGCCCACCCCCTTGACTCTGGGCTCTGGGACAGCCTGGTTAAGGTTAAGTGGCACTGGTGGCTTGTAGGAAGAAGCTAAGACACTGGCCACTGCGGCCTCTTCTTAGGACACTGGTTTGAGGAGCCCAGCCACCACAGTGTGAGGAAGCCCATGCTGCCCAGGGCCAGGCCCAGGTGGAGAGGGACTGACGTCACCGCCTTACCAGCCTTGTGGGTGTACCGCCTTGGAAGTGGGTCCTCCAGCCCCACTCGGGCCGTCTCAGAGGAGGCCCCCTGGGGCAGAGAGGGGCTCTTTCCACAGAGCCCTGCCCAGACTGTAGTCAGGAGTGAAATGGATGATTTTTGCTGCTGTAAATTTGGAGGGTGGTTTTTCATTAATCAGATGCATAATTGTGTTTATATTGTGATATATAAACTATATGTATTTATATTAATGAAGATAAAATCTAGAATCACAAATTATATACATAGATAAGCAAATGTGTAATTTCACCTAATCCTCAGTCCCTTTGGGGGGACATCCGTATTCACAGAAGTGATAGCAAGGTACAGAGAGAGGAATCCACTGCCCTTAGCCCCCAGCTGGCCAGTACTGAGGCTGAGTCAGATTGTCGCGGATCACAGACTAGGCCAGAGCCGTCTGTGTGCCTTCTGTGCCTGTGGATTGTCTTCACCTTGTCCCCTGAAGTGGAGAGAGGCAGACAACACCAGAGGCGTTTTCTAGAAGAGGAGTGGGGGAGGTGTGGTTTTCCCAAGGCCCACGGCACACCAGAGCACAGTGGCACTTGGGCTCAGGCCTGCTCGCTCAGAAGCCTGCAGGGGTCCTTGGCCGCGGGGGTCCTTGGCCACGGGCCCCTGGGTGCTGTCCACTCTGTGCCGTGTCTTCCTGCTGCCCTCGCTTCTGATGCGTGCGTCACTAAGCAGCTGCCCGTGGTGTGATGGGTGCTGAGCCAGCGTGGCCTCTGTTGCTGGATGTAGCCCGTGTCCCACGGCATTTGTAGGTGAGGAACCAGAGGCAGCGAGGCGTGGTGGCTTACTCCCGGTGTGCGGCACAGCCCTCTGGACACTCGCCCCCATCCCCAGTGGGCCCCGACCGCTTTGCCAGGCCTTGTCATCGTCCCGGTTTCCCACCAGAGACTGCCTGGGCGATCTTTCAAACAGGCTCACACTCCTGTTCCTCTGACAGAGCAGGATTCCTTCCTGTGAATGGAACCCTTTATTTTCAACATCCATAAATCACGAAGATGAAAATGGGAGCTGACATGTGACCATGTAAAGTGGACGTTTTGCACTTTGGATGGTTTGGAAGCAATAAACTCGGGCCCTGAAGTGCTGAGTTATGAGCAAACTAAACATCCCTCCCTACCTCCGAGGGCGGATTAACTCATTCACCCCTCAGAAGAATGTACTATTACACTCCTATTTCCCAGGTGAGGAAGATGGGACAGGGGAGAAGCCTGTCCACTGGAGAAATGCTGGTGGACCATCTGTTGGCAACTGGCAAGGCCTCGGGTAACTGGAAGCCACAGTGGCTTGTGGGGGACACCAAAGAGATGATTTAATGGTTGAGGAATATGGTGGTGAAGCTGTGCTCACCAGGATTTGCAGTGAATCCAGCTCTGGCATGTCTTCGCTGTGTGTTCTCAAGTAAAATGCTTTCCCTCTCTGTGCCTTGGTTTCTTCACCGGTAAGCCCTCTGTAGGCTTCAAGTACACTTAAGCTGCACAAGAGTGCTTTGAGAGATGTACTCCTACTTCACAGATGGGGAAGCTGAGGCACAGGGAGGAGAAGCACCTGCTTGTGCTCACAAAGTCAGGAAATTAACTTAGGCCCTCTGACTCCTGCTCTGTCAACTAGAACCTTTGTTATCTGCTTCTCAGGAGCCCTGGGGTCTGTATGTACAGGGACATCTTTTGGGACCAACACAGCTGTCTCGAGACAGGGTTTGAAGTGATGTTTGCTTCCCTCTTTTCACTTTTCCAAGGTTCATTTTAAATAAGCAGTATCGCTTGTGTAATTAGGGAAAGACGAAATTGATTTAGTCGTTACCCTGCCCCCCAAAGTCAGGTGCCCCTTAACAAAGATCAGAGGGCCTGAATCAGCAAAATTAGGTTCATCCGTGCACATCTGTCCACATTCTGGTGAAACCTGTTTTCCTTGGGTTTACTGGGAAGTCGGCTGTTGTCCCAACAGAAACTGCGTGGTGGACAGCAGGTGGCGCTGCCTCCTCATGGAGAAGCCACAGCGGTGCGCTTTCTGGGGTGGGTCAGATGCGTGGGCTGCCTCTCCTCTCTCCACTCACCTATCCTGAGTGCCTTCCAGCCAGATGTGGGCCAGAGGGAGTCCCCTCTCCCCAGGGAAGGCATCTTGGTGAAGACCCCTGGAGAGTTAACTAGCACCCACTGCCCATGCCTGCTGACCATGCCCAGGCCTCGGACCATTTGCACAGACAGCACAGTGCTCCCTGTGTCACACGAGCTGTGGCCACGCCACGGTGTTGCAGAACCCAGAAACACGTGTGCCGATCTGTGGCTGGCTCTGGGGGCATTTCCAAACACAAACAGTTTACCCTTTTTCAGGGGACATCTGAGGACCTGGCACGCTTCCCTTGGACCATAAGCCCTAGACACAGTGGGACGCGTGGCCCTTGCTCCCTCCATGGTGTGGGAGTTTTAATAAGATGCTTGGAGAGGCTTGTCACCATTGCTTCTCCCCAGACCACTCTTTCGAAGCCACAGGGTATGGCCTGTACCTTTTCTGCATCTCCCGCCCCCCAGAAAGCCTACCCTGTAAGAGTTGGAGGGAGCCTCTCGCTGATCATGCTCACGCTGGGGGCTTTCTGCCTCTGCTCGGGGCCCGGAGTTGCCCTGGCCTTGGAGATGTCTCTTCAGCGTGTCAACACAACCCCAGGGGTCCTGGTGCTGGAAACAGTACCCTGGTCTGTCAGCCTATGATCACTGGGGTGTATGTGCCACTGAATCCAGCCCCTTGCAGTGGCAGACACATGGAGGTGCTCAGTGTCCATGGCCGTTCTTCTCTCTCACACTCGGAGACGTCCCCTACCCATCCCCGGAGCACATGCGTCAACACTGAGAAAGGCCTGTGACTTGTCTCAGTCCTAAAATCCATCTGTGTACCCTCATGAGTGGATATGGCTTGTCTGCTGGAGATGCCCAGCAAAGGTCTCTCTTCTTGAAACAGCCCAGAGTTCTGACGTGTTGATGCCCAGAAGATTCCAGAAGCAGAACAGGGAAGCACAGCCCCATGTGCTGCCGTAGTTGGCCTCTGTTGCCTTGAGTTTCAACTTTCATTTGAGCTTCCCTCCTCTGGACTAAGGGGGCCAAAGGAAGTGAAGGGGGCTTTCATGGGAGGCCAGGGTGGAAGCCCATGAAATATAAGTCCGTTGTGCCAGAGGAGGTGGATGTCAGGGGTGTGAGCTCAGGCTGCCGGGCCAGTCTCCCCACCCCATCTGCATGACCACACCGCCAGTTCCTAGGCAAAGGTGCTCAGAGGCAGACCCCAGCAGAAGTGGTCTCGTGGGCCACACTTCAGTTGCCCCTTTTCACTAGGCCTGGTGGCTGGAGGAAAGTGGGTGACCAGGAGCCGTGGAGCACAGTGCTTTAGGGACATGGGCTTTGGGTCTGAGTCCAAATTCCAGCTCTTACTAGCAGGGTCTGGAGCAAGCCCCCTGACCTGTCCATGCTCGGTTTCTGCCTCTGGAAGGCAGGAGTAGTCCTAGGACCTCCCTAAGGGAATCCCAAGAAGGGCCGAGGGGTGTGTGGGAAGAGGGCTTGCCATGGCCAGCACGCAGCATGCCTTGTGAACATGAACGTCTGCGGCGTGTCTGCTTGCCTGGACTCGGAGCCGTTGCGGCAGCCGGGCGGGAGGGGGCAGCAGAGGGCTGAGCCTCCTTCACCAGGGCTTTTCCCAGGAGCCCAGAGAACACTGTGGGGAGAGACTTCAAACTCAAGCAGTCATCAGGACCCCTGGAAATTTGTGAAGACTGGAGTCCTGGGTCCCGCCTCCAGAGAGTTGAATCAAGTAGCTCTCAGAGCCACCCTCCCCCAATCTGCAGTTTCAACAGACACCCCACGTGTTTCAGATGAGGGCAGTTCGACACTGAGAATCACCATCAGAAATGAAGTCCTTGGGCTCAGGGGTCTTCTGGCCTGGAGGTTAGGAGGTCCTCCCTGGGAAGGGAGCAGAGTCTGTTCAGGTGCAGCATGCCGGAAGATGGGGAGCTCAGTGGCTCCCAAACTGAGTGCTCATTGGAAACCCCTGAGTCTAGGACCTTATAAAGTACAGAATCTTGCATCTTGTATGGCACCCACCCTCCCCCCCACACACACACCCTCGGACAGACTGGCCGATCTCTAGGGAAGCAGGGTGAGACATGCGTGGGTCTTGTGGCCACTCCTGTCTGGGTACCACAGAGCTCCTAAGGACATTAGCCACTGCCCTTCATAGGTGGTGAGGACGGTATTCTTAGAGATAAGGAAACTGAGGCTCAGAGGTGATAGGGCTTGCCCAGGTTCAGTGGTGACAGAGCAGGGACTGTAACTTCATCTCTCCACTTCCTCTGGAATAGCTGCCGGCTAGTGGGGGCTTGGAAGGCAGGGAGCCAGGCCTTTATGCACTCCTACTCCCCTCCTTGTCCCCAGCTCTCCAGCCCCAAAGGGAGAAGAAAACTGGGACAGATGGGCTTTGATGGGCCGGGCACCTTCCCATCAGAAACACATACCCTGAGTGCCTTCCAGCCAGATGTGGACCAGAGGTGGGTGCGAGGGAGGGAGGGAGCTCCATGGTGTGAGGGCTGGCTGGGCCTTCAGTTCCTTCCCGCCTGGGACTGGGCAGCCAGGAGAATGCCAAGGCACTTCTGCGGCTGGGTCTGCGATGGGTCAGAGGCTAGGGTGCGCCCAGGAAGTCAGCCCCCTCCCCCGAGTAGAACCCTGGAGTCCCTGGAATGTGTAATCCACAAACAGGAATTCTATGGCATAACCCTTGCCACTTCCCGCTTCCAGGCGTTTTATTACTGGAGGGATTCATACACTTAGGGCAGCTTGACTGCATTGTTCCAAGACAGCCCCCCACGGAGGTATGCTCAGAGGTTTTTGAATTAATTCTACCTAGGATGCCCCTATGCTAGAATGATACCCATTTATGCACACAGCGCACATGGTTTTGCATCAAACTCAGAAATGCCTTTACATTTCAAAGACTGCAACTTGTATATGCACAGCACGCTTTTGTGGGGGTGTGCCGGCGGTTGGAGCGCGCTGGCGGTTGGAGCTTGTCCCTGGCCCCTGTGCACATCAGGGATGAAACGGGCCCCGGGGAAGATACAGCCCAAGCGAGCGGGTTTCCGAGAGGCGCCAGCAGCAGCTGCAGCAGCGTCCTCCGATCTCAAACATGGGTCCGGATTCAGGCCCTTTCCGAGCCAAGCTTTCCTCGCGGGGAAGGCTTCTCTCTCATCCCCAGGCCCTGGGTCAGACCGGGAGACAGAGGCCAGGCCCAGCCTGGAGCTCCCCGGCCAGTTTTCCTGCACAGGCCCCTCTGCGTGCCTCCCACGCAGCCTGGCCTGGATGTGGGAGCAGTGGGAGAGCCCGCTGAGACGCAGGGTGCCGCCGGGGAGATGAGCAGGAAGCCGGGGCTCACCTCCGCCCCAGACTCTGGTCCAGCGGCACCAAAGCCAAGCACAGTCAGCACGCAGTAGACCTCTGGTGTACGGGGCCGGGCGGGGGGGGACAAAAGAATGGGCGCAGAGGCTGGAGATGTTGCTGGAGACTGGGGAGCTTGCCGGTTGGGCTGGCATTGGGTTTCTCCTAATCAATCCCGCTTCCCGGAGCCTAGGTCCTAATTGGGGCTCAGTCTCCGTGGCGCAGGAGGGAGGACGCGGCCCACTCTTGCCTGTGGTCCTTGCCTGGATGCGAGCGCAGCGCTAAGTTTCTGCACTGGAGACCCCAGGGGATTTTCTCTGGCCTTGTTTTCCTGGGCACCAATGGGATGCCGTGGTGGCCTCCACCCCAGGAGGACAGTGCCTTCTCTGCTCGCCGCAAACGTGCTCCCAGAGTGCAGGGCCAGGCGCGTGCGGGCGACAGCGGGCTGCACCGGGAGACCACGGCCCCGCCGCTTCGGCCCACCAGAGACCCCAGGGATGGAGTCACCGGTCTTTTCCTGTACCCTTTATCTCGGTTTTATAGACAGCGGTTAGTTTGAGACATTAATTGCTCGGGCGAGTTTGATAATTTTGATGTAACAGAGCACTGGAGAAATTACCCTCAAGTCCAAAATGTCAAATTTGAGAACAACCAGGTTCAGAGGCTCGCGACCCCACGACGCAGAGAAACTGCGGTGGGTCCTGAATGGCCGCACGGACAATGTGATCTTACTGTTTGTTTTCTTAGGTAGGCGGGAATTGGAATAGAAAGAGGGTGGTCGGCTGGAGACACAGGTTTTAAACAGTGTTTTACCCCCACAATGACTTTGGGGAAGATGTTACTGAATGGAAATGTTTTTGTCACCTTGCTCTCCCACCAATGGTCCTTTTCTTGCTTAAATTTTACTCACTTCTCAGTTGGGGAAAACCAAGTGTAGAGCACCAAAAACAAACAAAAAACCCTCAAAAAACAAAAACAAAAGACAAAAACTGTACAAAAAAATTAAAGTTGTTTCATAATTTATAACAGCTAGGGTATGGTAACAGTAAAGCCTGAAACTCCAAGTAAAACTCTCATTGGTGGCAAAAAAAAAAAGTTAAAAGTTAAAAAAAAAAAGTCACATATATACTTATATCTATATGGTTTTCCCTGGGGAAAGGAGGAGCACAGTTTTTCTTTCAACATCTGATTATACCTTTAAAACAAGAAATGACACTTAGCGGGGCAGAGGGCTCTTCTTAAAAAACAGAAGCCAAGAAAAATAGTTACTCATGTCCAGATTTCACTTCAGTGGGAAGTGAAGGATGGAAAGAGGAGGATTAGCAAAAAAAAAAAAAAAAAAGAAGAAGAAGAAGGAGGGGAGAGAAAAGAAAAAGAAAAAAGTATTCAGAATCACCCATATTTTACAACAAACAAGTCTAGAGATCCCAAGCTGGCTTCCGTGTATATTTTGGGGTTTGGAAGATATTCTGCAATCCCAATCCCAATAGAATACTCATGTGATTTTATTTCTAGTTGATACAATGTTAAAGGCAATGTACAAATGTTATACATTTTTATTTTTGTTCTTTTTTTTAGGAAAAAATACACAAAAGGCAAAACATCCTCAAATTGTCATTTTATACAGTGCAGAAGGAAATTTAAAATATGTGTCACAAATGCTGCACCCCAGCAGCCAAATACTAAAAAAAGGGGGTAGTCCTTCATTTTATATATATATTTATATAAACATATGGAAATTTGTTTTTACACAGATCGGACTTTGTTTCAAATTTACAATGGATCTCTAAAAAAAAAAAAAATTCTACGCGGCAAATATTGCCAACAAAGTTACACCATTAATACTGATAAACGGAGGAGCCTATGCGGTGTTTCGATTATTAGAGAAAGAAAGTAGAATAAATAACGGGATGAGCCTTGCTATAGTTTAAAAAAGTGCCTTAACCTTTCTGCGTCGCCGCAATCCTGAATTCGTGCGCTCACCGGCCTTCCCTGTCCCCGTGCTGCGCTGTGACCCCCTTGCTCTCACACCAGCACGTTTTTTACAGTAGAGATCGGGAGACAGTCGGGTCTTGTGAGAAAAACACCCGCCAAAAAAGTCAAAACTGGAAACAAAACCAAAAGGACTGTAGAGAAGGCAGAGGAGGGCTGAGGGGAGGGCAGAGGCCCGGGGAGCCCCTGCTTCTGGGCTCCTTCTGGTTTCCTTTTGTAAGACGAACAGTGGCTTCAGAAACGCAAGTCCGCACAAAGATCCACCTGTGGTTCCTGGAGGGCTTCTGAGATAGGGAGGGAGACGTGATTTCTGGCCCCCCCTTCCCTGCAAAACACGGCTCTAAGAGGAGACTTGCGCATTCCAAGACATTCTTCCCAAAAAAAAAAAAAAAAAAAAATTAAAAATAAAAAGATAAATACTCAACCAAAAAATAAAAGTATTTGATAATGATGGTCTCACATGTTTGCCTTTCTTCTGAAAACCTTCCCCCACTTTTGCCATTGGAGGGAAGGTGGGGAGAGGCCTCAGCAGAATTCTTGTTTAGATGTTGAGGTTTCCGCCAATACAGCACCTTCTCAGCGGGCTTCAACTGGATCAAAAATAGATACTTTATTTACCAACAGCTGCAGTCAGACCAGGCCCCACAGCCACCATTTGTTAATTTTTTTGAAGGAGTTGGGGAGGAGGTTCTGACCACCATGCTGGGTCTTTGCCTTGGGGATTCCTTTCCAAATAATCCGGGTGGGTAGGGGTCAAACCCTCGTCTTCTGCCTACGGTTATACCTCAAGAATAAAGCAGTTTCTTGCGATGGGTTCCGGGTCCCTGCGCCAGGCCGCCCGTGCCTGGAGGGTCCCACCAGCGGCGGCCTCACATCACGCAGGGCTTGATATCTTGGTAGGTGACCTGCTGGTGGTAGTAGGAGCCACTGCCGGCCGAGTGCATGGATGAGGATGCCATGGTGTTGAAGGAGAAGACGAACTCCTTGCGGTCACACATGCCGGGGGACTGGGAGTGATACCTCGGGATGCCTGCAAAGGAGGCAACAGGAGGGCAGGGAGCAGAGTTAGGGTCGGGGCCCCGGGCTCCAGGCGGAGAAGCCCTGCCACCCGGCTCCAGCGCACGGCTCTGCTGCCTCCCTACGCCCCACCGAGGTGCCAGACTCCCAGAGTTCCGGCCTCGGGCGGGTCCAGGCAGCCCTGGGTTTCAGGCCCTGGGCTCTGTGCTCCAGCAGAAGATCCCAGGACCCCAGCAATGACCCCTGCTCCCTGGGTGCCCGCTGTGTGGGCCTCTCTCGCCTCGGACACCAGAGCTCTGGGCTGGGGCTTCCTGAGGCTTAAGGGGGAGGGGGGAGGGGGCTGCCATGGACCAGCAGACCTCAAGGGGAGTCTGGCCTCCACCTCCACGGCCAGCCCAAGGCCTGTGCCTGGTGCTGGGGCACCCACTTCCCAACCCCAAAGCCTGCAGAGGCCCTGGTGTGGCTGGAGGCTTCTCCAGGGGAAGGGCCCCTTGGAGAACAGCCCCCTCCCCCAAGGGGTGGAGAGGCAGCAGAGCCAGGGAGTTTGAAGCAGCCCAAGCAGGGAGATCCCCGTGGAGAGCCGGGCCTCCAAACTCCAGGCCAGCTCCTGCCTCCCTCGGGTGGCTGACAGCTGAGCCCTGACAGGCCCTGCTTAGCTCCTCTGTGCCCTTTCCAGAACCAGGCCCAGAGAGGCTGGTGGGTGCGGAGAGGAGAGTGCCGGAGGGGAGACTCTTCTGCATCTCCTTCTCAGAGGGGTAGGGAGGAGTGTACCTGGGGAACTGAAAGCCTGGATCCTCAGAAACAAAGAGTCTGTGGGGCCTGCACCTCTAACTCTTGCTTTGGGCCTGGCCACAGCCCCTCTCTGCCTCTGTCATCACAAAATGTCCCCCAACTCGACCTTCCCACAGCCAGGCCTGGTTCCCTGGGAGGTGTGGGTGCTGGGCCTCTGAGCACCCAGCCCAGGCAGCTTTGGGCCTAACTCTCCCTTTCTTGCCGCGGCAGCTTTCCGGTGCCGATTACAGGGGAGGCCCAGCCAGCTGGCCAAGACTGGGCTTGGGCTCCATCCTGGGAACTTGCTGTGAGGTGTGAGGGAGCTGAGGACTCAAAGAAATGTAGAATATTGGGTTCTTTTTGGTGAGGAAGGGGCCTACTTGGCCAGGCTAGGGAGCTGGGAGTTGGAACCGAAAAGGAGAAACAATTATCTTGGCCTAAATTCCACCCCTTCACCTTTCAAAGGGCGGCACCCTTCTCACCCTTCAAAGGGCGGCATACAAGGCTGAGAGATACTCTGGAGAGCTGATGCCTCCCCAAGCAGTGGGGTTGGCACCCCACGGAAGTGGCATCGAGCTCTCGCCCAGGGCGGTCAGCGGTTTGGGGGCTGGGTTCAGCACACTGACAGATACCGGAGTCCCCCAGGACTAGGACAGCCCTGGTCTCCCCACTCACCTTGCAACTCAGCTGGGGCGTTGTGACTGTTCTGGTGTAGATACGGCTGGTCCAGGGAGTGTGTGGAGAGACTGCCAGACAGGGGGTTGGCCGCGGGGTTGCAGGGGGACAGGGGCTGCTGCTTGATGTAGGAGGCGCCGCTGTTGAGGGCTGCGGAGGCCGAGGGCGGCCAGGCGGCCGTGGAGCCCGAGTAGACTGCGTGCGGCTCCATGACTGCACTGGCGGCCGCAGGCAGCAGCGGGGAGGCAGGCACCGAGCTGTCGTGGTGCGGGTACTCACCGGCCGCTGCACCGCCACAGCTGCCCATGTACGAGTGGCCGCCGTTGGTGGGCAGGTGTGGCACCGAGTGGCTGGGCAAAGCCATGCCGTCCACGTTGCCCGGCAAGTGGCCATTCATCATGCCCAGGCCACCCTCCAGCGCCAGGCTGTTGGGCGGGCACGAGAGGCCGCCGGCGGAGCTCTGGAAGCCGTAGGTGTCCGGGAGGTGGTTGAAGCCGAGCCCGTTCATCATGCTGTACATGGGCTTGAGCGCCTGGCATTTCCTTCGGAAGCCGCGCGGCCGCCGCCGAAAGGAGCCCTCCTCGAACATGAACTCGCTTGCCGGGTCGATGGTCCAGTAGTGGCCCTTGCCAGGCCGCCCGAGGCCCTTGGGCAGCTTGATGAAGCACTCGTTGAGTGAGAGGTTGTGGCGCACGGAGTTCTTCCAGCCCTGGTAGGAGCCGCGGAAGAAGGGGAAGCGGCTCTGCAGGAACTGGTAGATCTCGCTGAGCGTCAGGCGCTTGGTGGGCGAGCTCTGGATGGCCATGACGATGAGCGCGATGTACGAGTAGGGCGGCTTCTCGGGGCGCCGGATGCCGGCGTTGGTCTTCTTGGCCTTGGACGGGCCGGACGACGCGGGGTCCATGGCCGCGCCGCCGCCCCCGCCGCCGCCGCCGCCGCCGTGCGGTGGCTGCTGCTTCTCGGGCGCCGAAGACATCGGGTGGCTGCTGCCGCCGCCGCTGCCGCCGCTGCTCTGCGCCGCCGACGAGCCGGGAGGAGGAGGAGGAGGAGGAAGAGGAGGGGGGGCAGGAGGGCGAGGGGGAGGGGGCTGCGCGCGCGGGGCTGGCTGCACCTCTGCCGTCATCCGCGGCCACTTCTCCGGAGCGGGCCTCGGCGCGCCCTCCCCCGCCCGCCCGCCCGTCCTCCCGGAGGAGCTGCTGGATCCGCCGGCGGTTGGCGCGGAGCCCCCCTCTCCCCAGCTCCCTCCTCCCCCACCTCTCTCTCCTCCCTCTTTCCCTCTCGCCCTCCCACTAGGGAAGGAGCCGAGCGGAGGCTGAGGGCAACCTCTTTGCAGCCCCGGCAGAGGCCGCGAGGAAGCCCCCCCCCCGCCGGTTTTTTGGGGAAGGCACCACCTCCGGGGCCTGCGGCCGTGCGCCCCCGCGGGGAGCAGCACTTCGCCCCCGCCACCCGTGTCGCTCGGCTCCACGACTCCAGCCAGGCCGTCCTCACTGCATCTTCTCTCCGCGGCGTCTCGCGGGCCGGCCTAAGACCCTCCAGGAGTTCCCTCCCCTCCCTGCCCCCCCTCCGGCCCCGCGTTGGTGGGCGCTTTAAAGGGCCCCCACCCTCGCCGCCCGGCGGCCGCCTGCAAAACCGCCCCGCCTCCACCAACCTGGCGAGCAAGTGTTAATGCGCCCTCCGCCCGCGGTTCAGCCCCGCTCTGCGCAGGCCCCCCGCCTTCCCCGCCCGGAGGCGCGGGCACCCGGGGCCTTTCCCGACGCGCACAGCCCGGTGGCAGATCGCAACTGCAGCGTCGGCAGCGGACACCGGGCTGTGGCCACCGCGGGCATAGCCGGCTCGGCCACGGGCCCCCGCGGCCAGCGGGCGTACGTTCCCGTGAGGGACCGCCTACCCACTCTCCCCGCCCCGGGAAGGACTGCGCTGCGCCCGGGACTTTTTGGACTCGCCCAGAAGTGCGCGAGCAGGCGGGTAGCCGCGGGAGCCGAGCGCGGGCGGAAAACGAAAGCTCAGGGCGGGTCGCTGCCGCTTTGTCTCGGGCTCCGCGGGCCGGGCGGGAGCAAGTGAGAACCAGCGGCCCTGTGGGGCCCAAAATTATACAACCCTCCCGGAACAAGCGGCCTCGCTCATTCGCTCATTCACGCACACACATGCATGCATTGGTGCACGTGCAAACCCGGTAAATTACGAAGAGTCCGAAGTGCAAACTCACACTCCTGCGAGCCTTCCCACTCACGCACACACCTCGCTCAGGCACGTATGCCCCAAGTAATGCGCTCACTCACTTGCACACAATAGGCCCACAGGAGCTTCCATCCTCACCTACTCTCATTCACGTGTACACTAGCCACGTTTGGATCTGAACCCACATGCTGCCCAGGGCCCCCCCCCCCAACACACACGCACACAATGAAAATCCGCCCATTTGGCCCCGGAGCTCCGGTGTCCCCACTTTCCAAGAACAGGTTCCGATTTCTCATAGATGGTAAAGGCCCTGGCAGGAAGTTTATACGGCTCAACGTAAACACGTTCTGGGGGATTCTTTAATAATAATAATAGAGAATTCCGCGTGCGCGGGGGGAGTTGGCCTAATGCCCCTGTGGGCTCGGTCTGCCGCTGCCGCGGGGCCTGACACTACGCGCCAGGCCAGGTTCCGGAAAGCAGTCTGCGCGGGCGGGGAGCACAGGCCCCGGCGGCCCTCTCGCGCCAGGCTGTCCGCAGCAGGGGGCTCGCACGCACGCCTTCCCTCGCAGTACCGGGGTGCGGGCTAGGGCTGGGTGGGAGGACAGCGGCGCCGAGCGCGGGACCGCGCAGGAGCTGGGCGCGACACGGCAAGCAGGGACCCAGGTGAGTGCTGTTCGCGCGCTGACTGCAGGACACCGAGCCCAGCCTCTCTGGCCGGGGCCCTGGGTCGAGTGTAGGGAGGAGAGGGAATTTTTCAAGGGCCGTCGCGAGGAGCCTAGAAGCCTTGCCCTGGCGGGAGCCTGGGCGACACACAGATGCCAGGAGTGCCGGGAGGTTGGGAGTGCGCCCGCCCCACGGCGCCTTTCAAAGCCCACCGTCCTCTCGGGTTCCTCTGGCTTCCTTGTCCCCTGCTGTCCCCCCTCCTCGCTCAGACGCCTTCAGGCACGGCGGTAGACGCCTCGTCGCCTTCGGGGCGCCTGGCACGTCTGTGCTAGGAGCTGGGGGGATCGAAGGCGTAACGTGCCCAGCGGTCGCTGCCTTCCCAGGCCGAGTGGCGCTCGTGGGAGCCGAGAGTCTCCTTCTCCGCGCTGCGCTTCCACTGGGCTCCCCCGTCTAGGGGAAGGCTGCGTGGAACGTGACCAAGTTGTGCGTGGCTGTGTCTTGGCGCAGGTGGGCGCGCACCCGCAGACCCATCCCCATTTCACACAGCCCAGCCAGCATCCGCCCACCGCTGAGACCCTGAGCACGGCGCGCAGCCTCCAGTACGTCTTCTCGGTGAATACCCCTCACACAGCTTAGGAGCCTCGCTCCAAGGCACAGGCCTGCCCACCGCAGAGGACACGCTTTCGGTGAAGTGCACACACGCCTGCACTGTGCGTTCGCCCACGCACAGCCCCTCCATTCGCTCGTACACATGTCCATGCTCGCACGCATTCTTACATTCTCTCCATCACTTTTTTTTTTTTTTTGGCCAAACGGCAGCTGCAGGCTAGGAGGCCCTGGCGGTGCCGGGAGGGAAGTTCCCGAGAAGGGGTCGCTACTGCCAACTGCTGGGAGCACATCTGGTGTTTAGTAGAGAGGCCAGCGGGGGAGGCTGCCCCACTCCCCAGCCTGCTAGGGGTGCAGCCCTACCCTGCAGCTCCCAGAAACCGGGAGGATTTCTCTGACAGGGTACCTTCAAAGTGAGGGAGTTCTATAGGACGTGCAATTGTGGGAGGCTTTTTTCCAGTAGCCCCTTCCCTCTTGGGTCCTCTCCATTTGGGAGGGGGCTGTAGATGCCATCTTTGGCTAAACCCCCAGATCATTTCCTCCCTCCAGCAGATGGTGGTCTTTCACTGGCTCCCCTGGGGGTTCCTCTGTGTTTTGGGGTAGGGGAGCTTCTGCCTTCCTGGGCAGGAAGTGTGGAGTTGGGGCCCCACCTGGCCTCCACTTACCCCTCGGGCTCTGACAGCAAACCAGACTTTGCAGGGAAGGGGCAGCAGTTACCTTGCCCAGGGACAGGGGGCCGAGTGGCCTGGATCCTCAGCAATGCAGCAAATGGAAGCTCTTTCCAACCCCTATCTCCACCCAGGAGGGAAGTAAAGGTGGGAGTGTGAGAAGACGGGGAAGGGAAATGAGCTCCCAGCTCTGTAATTTGGAGGGGACCCCCCCCTCAATTCTAGGAAAAACCACATCCATAGCAAGGAGGGCTTTTCTGTATGCCCAGAAAGGAGGCTCTCAGCTCTTAAGTTGCCCAGAGAAGTCTCACTTGATCTTACATTTTGAAGTGGGGAAACTGAGGCCCACCAAGGACCTGGCCTGGGTCAGCCAGCGCCGCCCAGCGAACACCTCTCCATCTTTTCTCTCTACCCCCAAAGACAGACCCTCCCCCAGAAGCTTCAATGCAGGTGGAGGGTGGAGAGAGTGAGTTTAGAGAAGCTTCTGTGGCCCCCCCTGCAAGCCCCTGGCTTCCCGGGTGCACAGGCACAGAGAGACCCTTTGGAGAGCAGGTGATAAAATAGTAATAGCTGTCACAGACACAGTGCCAGTAATAGGACTTCTCAAGCTCAACCGCTGGCTGCGCCAGGTGCTGACCGCAGCCTTATCAACACCCCTTGGATGTTCTTAACCTTTCCATGGGGTGTGAATCCCTTTGACAGACCACTGAAAACTAGATCCTCTCCGCCCTTCCACCCCCAGAAGGCGCATACGTGCGACATTCATAGAGTGGTTTTCAGGGTCTCACCAAACACCTGGAGCCTGTCCATGAACCCATACCTCCCATCTATGAACCCAGGACCCAGGTTAAATGCCCCAAAGATACTTGTTTAATCTTCACAGAAGCCTCGAGGAAGTCAATATTATCCCTCCCTTTACAGATGGTCCCCAGCCCTGGTTATCCCATGCCCTGGATCATCCTGCAGAGCCAGGATGCAAATCCAGATCTCACCACAGAACCAGGAGTTAAGCCACAGGGGAGCGAGGGTCTGCAGTGGAAAAGGCAGAGACCCTCTGCCTGCACGCTGGGAATTGTCATGGTCCAGATTTGAATCCGGCATTCACCATGTAGGGATGTTACATAAGCTATTAGTGCCTTAGTTTATTTTGGTGAGGAGAGATGGTTGTTGGTTGATTTTTTAACAGCTTTATTGTGATGTAATGGACACATAACATTGTGTAAATTTGAAATGTACAGTGTGTTGATTGAATACATTTATGTGTTGCAAAATGATCGCCATCACGCATTCCTCATTCCTCCATGCCACCTCTATCCCGACGACGCGTAGTTACCATTTCTTTTGTGTGTGACAGCATTTAAGATCTACTTTCTTAGCAATATTCAAGCATTAATTAATATTCAAGCTGTAATCATCATGCTGTGTACCTTAGGTTTTTCATCTAAAAGGGGGACAAATAACGGCACTTATTCTCAGGGCTGTTGTGAGCATTGAGCAAGCATGTGCAGAGAAAGACTTAGGCGATCCTAGAGACAGAAACAAACAAAACCCCCGGGGCCCAGCTCATGGAGCAGGCGGAGAAAATACAGACAGAGATGTGGGCAGCTTTTTCTTCTTCGCTTAAAGAGATCCATGAAGACAACCCTCCCATCCCAAATCAAATCTGCGCCCCAGCTTTAGCCCCAGGAATCCTAAATTGGGGTGGGGGGGGTGTAAAAACAGACACGCCTGCCATGTCTCCTACTCCCCGAGCCCAAGGTATTTTTACTGGCTAATTGCTTAAGTGAAGCCGCCTCGGCGGAGAGTGCGCCGTAACCCGAGCAGGGAACCAGATCCAGCTCGGATTGTGCCCGGCCGGCCGGCCCAGCGGGAGGGGGCGGGGGTGAAGGCAGCAGCCGACCACCCACCGAGAGGGCAGCCGCCCTGTCCCCCACTATCCCTGCTCTGCATTAGCGCGGGGCCTGAGCGTCCCTTGTCCCTGCTCCTTCCAACCCCTTGCCGGCGATGTCCCAAGGCGGCACAAGGTAGGGCAGGCGGGGCCCCAGACCTGAGGTGGGCGCTGGGCAGTTAGGGAAGCCGCCTGGCCTGGCAGAGTCAGTAGGGAGGCCCGGGGTGGTGGGGTGGTGGTGGGGTATCTGTGGGTGAGAATGTGGCCCTGGGGACAGGGGACTGTGGGGAGAAGTCAGGGTCAGGAGACAGGGCAGCCCCCCTTCCCTGGGTTATAGGATGATTTGTGCACAAAGTACGTGGAACGTTTCTCTGCGGGCGCCAGATGTACACACATATGATGCATGCCCACGTGTAGAAAATCGGCCCGGGGAGGCAGACACTGCAGGACGTGGGGGCGCCTGGCTGCCTTTTGATCTCGCGGTTGTGAGTTCGAGCCCCACATTGGGCAGTTTACTTTAAAAAAATGAGAGGGGGGCGCGCCTGGTGGCTCAGATGGTTAAGCATCTGCCTTCGGCTCAGGTCATGATCCCAGGGTCTTGGGATCGAGCCCCACGTCGGGCTCCTGGCTCAGCGGGGAGCCTGCTTCTCCCTCTTCCTCTGCTTCTCCCACTGCTCATGCTCTCTCTCTCTCTCTCTATATCTCTGTGTCTCAAATGAATAAATAAAATCTTTAAAAAAATAAAATAAAATAAATAAAAAAATGAGAGAGAGAGAGAAAGCTGCAAGAAATAGAGAGGCCCGGAGTAGGGTAAGATGAGGTCCATGCCGGCACGTTGTGGGCACTACGGCGTCGGGCAGGTGTGCAACACGAGGTCCGTGTGCACAGAACAGCGTGAGGTGTGCACATCTAACTCGTTTCCGTGCTGAGGCTCCCAGGAGGGGAGTGCGGTGCAGTAGCTTCCCTTGGAACTAATGTTGTCAGATTCAGTCAGTAGAACTCGTTATGTGGGTAGAATATGCGAGTCCACTCTGAGGTGTTCCATACACAGACGATTATAAAACGTGGGTAGCATAGCACATCACACACACAGAACAGTCTCAGGGCGGATACGACGTAATGCGTTCCCGACCCGGAACATTATAGGCTCTTTGGACCATTGATGTAGAATTACATAGACTGCTGTAGGTGCGTGTGCTCTCGTGGGTTATGTCCGCGAACACTGTAAAAAGCGTACCCTTTGATGCCTGCGGGCGCAGATCACCCTGGGAGAGGCACTGGGGCCCCACGCATCCTGGGTGCAGGATAACACAAGGACACCCAGCCACCAGTGTTCATGCAGAGCGCGAATAACTGAGCGGACAGATGGCAGGGGATTCGAGTGTGATCAGACACACGGGATGGTCCTGCAGGGAGCACACCACGAACGCTGTGGGCCTGTGTGCCCTGGCTGGTCACTAGCTCACAAAACCGTAACTCTGGAAGGTGTTTCTCTCTTCGTCTCAGGCCCCAGAGAAGGGAAGTGACTCTCCTACTTTACTTTTCTGGCAACGGAGTGACTTTTAGGCACTTGTCATGCTGGCAAGGGTGGGTGATTCTCAGAGTGGACTGGAGATGTGGGGACACGGTGCTTCTGTGTCCGTCACAGAGAGGCCGTGAGCTCAGGACCCTGTGGAATGAGCCCTGGAAGGGGGCTCTGACTTGTGGAGAGCCCCAGTGCCTGGGTGCGCTGCGGCCATCGGGAAAGCTGATCTGCAGTGCACTCCTCATTTTGGGGGGCTGCCCCTACCTGTACTCACTGCCGCCCAACCAAACTCCAAACCCCAGTGGCCCTGTTCTGCCCTCTTGTCAGCAGCAAGCCAGACTCTGGCCCCTGCCTCCGACGCTCTTCACGGGTGACCCCAAGGTGTGGAGAGAGTGCCAGGGCCCTTCTGCACAGATGGGGCTTGGAAACCCCACCTCTGGGGACCCCCCCACCGGCCACGTCAGGGGAGCAGCTGAGGGGAGAGTCAGCCACACCCCAACCCTGGCAGATAGTCTTCCCCGGTCAGCGGCACATTAGAGACACTTTCACATGTTGGTCAAGGAAAAAAACAAGTCGCGTGCTTGGGCTCTTGCAGCCCTGAGCTCACCCCTCTATTCGGGCACTTTACCCAAAAGCACACATTTTCCATGACGTTCTTCAATGAAATATTTGACAACACTACAGCCTAGGAATTTACAGCTCTCTTCCCTGTGAGATTTTTGGGAGTTTTCTGGCATTAGCAGTGCCTGAGACTGCTCCCGGGACACTGAGCGTCCTGGGGCTCCCGTTCCGGATGCCTGGGCTGTCTGCAGCTCTCCTTCTTCCCACAGAGGCATCCCAGTATATTTTTACCCTCACTGCTTGGACAGCTGTGCTCAGAAAGATGGGGCAGAGATGTCCCTTTTCGCACGGGCATGTGTGCATCTGTGAGGATGTGTTGTGCGTGGGGGAGAGGGGTGTCTCCCAGATTTACCTTTCCAACAAATGCCCAGGAAGGAGAGAGAACTGATGCCCAGAAGGTGCAGCTGGGCCGAAGGGGCTCTGGCCCCAGGCTTACTCAGAGGGTGGGGCTCCCAGTAGAAATAAATCCTGAGGTGGGAGGGGCAGTGCCCAGGGAAGATGCAAATGAATTCTGTGTGAAGTTCCAAAAAGAAACAAACCAAAAGGAAAATATAAATTAAATTTCAAGGGCTAGGTATTTTGTGTTTCTCAGAGTTGAGGGAGAGTAAAACACACACACACACGCACGCGCACACACACACACAGACCATGGGGAAGAGGGCGTTGGAACAGAGTGAGGTCAGGGAATTGGGGGCCAGGCAAGGTGGAGAGATGAAAGGGGGGGCTCAGATTTGTTCCTTAATCAAAAGCAGCAATTCGTTCCCAGAAAGCTGCCTGTGTGTGCAGTCGAAATGTGCCTGTTGGTCTCCATTTATAGCTGGTGGTGCTCTGTCTATTCCCATTCAGGGGGCCTTGAAAATGATGAAAATAAGTGTTATTTTTAGGGAGAAAACAAAATCTGCCGAGCTGTGGCACAGCTTGGGAAGGAAGGGATGGACAGAGGAAGGGGCTTTACCTGCCTGAGGGTTCGGGCCCATAGGCCAGGGTTTGCTGAGAAAATGGAGGTGACACCCTCTTCCCACGCATTCCCCGTGGTCTGGCTGCGCCCTCTTGTCCCAGCCGGGTTGTAACTCGGCTGCCGCAGGGACCCTGGAAAGATCTGCGTGTGGGCGCATGAGGACTTGCATAGCTCTGCTGGGCCTGTTTCCTGCACGTTTGATTGGAGGGGCAGCTCTAGTGTGTGCATGGCGTGGGGAAGGTGGCACAGCTCCTGGGAAGTCAGAGCCGGGTGGGGTGCTGGGCAGTATGGCACAGATGCCCGGGAGATGTGGACCCCCTCCCCTCCTCAGAGAAGGACCCAGGGATATTTGGTCATTAGAACCCAGAGACACCTAGAGTCAGAGACACAGAGAGCAAGACCTCAAGAAGCACATTCAGATTGTGGGAGAATCAGTTCACACCCCGGGAAGAGAGGGACAGGAACAGAAGAGAGCAAAGGCGGAGCTAGAGTAACAGAACTCACGGATGGATGGATTCTGCTTGGGAAGGAGAGCATCTACACACTAGCGGCCTTCAAGGGGGTCAGGCAGGCAGGGAGCTCTGGACTGGAGTGAGGAATGTGCGTAAGGAGAGAGGGAGCATGGCGGGGTGGGGGGGGGATGGGGGGATGGGAGGGAGACAGAGAGGGAGACAGTGAGAGAGGGGGAGGGAGAGAAGGAGGGAGGGTGAGAAGGGGGAGGGAGAGAGACAGAGACAGGGAGGGACGGAGGGAGAGAGGGAGAGAGGGGTCTGGAGGTACATTCTCAGCTAGGCACACACAGGACACATTTCTCTCTGGGGCTCCTGGCACTTAGTCAGTGGCCACTCTGACAAGGACGTCTCCCTGCAGACAGTATTCCTGGGAGTAGTTCACGGGCCTCATTCCCTTTAGCCCTGGAGTGGGGCTTTCCCAGGAGAGTGGGGAAGGGTGTTTGGGGGGCCCTTCTGGTGTCCCTGGGCCTTAGGAGGAGGCCATGGGCAGAACAAAACAAAGAGAGCCTCCGCAAATTATTTAATCTCTGGGTGCCTCAGTTTCTTCGTTTTGAAATGGGGATAAGGTCAGTACCCATCCACAGAGCTGGCCTGAGGACCAGATGAGAAATGCTAGAAGTGCCCCAAGCAGGGTCTGGGAGGGGTGGTGAGGTGAGGGGGGCCCCTGAATGTGAACCAAGGCAGAGAGAGCTTTTGGGAGTGCAAGTCCTGCCTGCTTGAGACTTGGCTCCATTGCCTGGTGACTGGGGCTGGTGGCCTTACCTCTCTGTGTCTTGGTGTTCTCATCTGCAGAACGAGAACAGTGACAGTGCCTCCTTCTGGGTACTGAGAAGATTGGATACATGAGTAATTGTGAACCGTCGTCGCTATTATTGGGCGTGCTCCCTCATCCATGGTGTTTGGGGATCTAGGGGGTTGAGAGTCCTTGTCCCTTTCTCCTGGAGGTCCCAAAAGCCTATGGAGCCCCAGCCTAGGGACTTGGTTTGACAGGACCAGAGATTTGGTGGAGTGAACACAAATTGGGGAGTCAGCCCACGTGACTTTGGACAAGTCCCTTCTTCTGTGGGCTCCGTTTTCCCATCAATGAAATGGGCTACCCTGGGCAGGACGGATGTGAATATGGCGCAGAGTCATGGCACCAACCTGAGGGAGAAGAGTGTCGGGTTGGAGGGGACCTGCCTCTGGCCCGGAGCTGACTTTCTGAAGCAGAATGATGATGAGGTCTCAGTTGTGGGGGGGG
>NC_138384.1:2598751-2652124 GCF_054177405.1 Leptonychotes weddellii
GGTGAAAATAAAGGTATCTCCCCAGGGGAGACTCCATGAGAAGCCAGCACTGTGGTTAGAGAAGCACTGAGCACCTCCTGGGGACCAGCACCGTGCCAGGTAAGGGGTTGCTGCCGCGGGAAAGCAAGGCACAGCACAGGCAGTGAGAGCTCGATAAATGTGGGGTCAGTTAAGAGACACCTCCTTCCCTCCCCTGAGGGCAATATGGGGCCCCAATTCTGGGCTCCATTGGCCAGTCCGGAAGAAGAGGGGAGACTATCTCTGCCCCCACTTTCCACCACCCATAACAGCAGAATAACAGCTCTGTAACTGCCTCTCCCCAGGCAAGGAGGGGCAAGTCCAAGGCCTCCCGCGGAGGCCCCGCCAACCCCCATCCCACTTCCCGGCACTGCTCGTCTGGTCTGAGCACTCTGCCAGGGTGTCCGTGTTGCTGGGGGTGGGGGCTCCTTTAACCCCTAGACTGCTCCCTCCCAGGGTGCTGAGGCACAAAATCGGGGCAGAGGACTTGGAGCAAGGAAGACATCGGAGCAGCCCTGGCTCAGCTCTTTGGGGGCCAAGGGGTCCCAGCTCCCCAGAAGCGGACCTCCTGGGGATTCCTGGGAGGGGGGTCCTGAGCAGCCCAGGCACCAGGTCTCTCCCTGGGGAGATTGTGTAGCTCTTTCTCTCCTCCAGCCGCTGCTCCTCGTGCCTCACGACAGCAGAGTTCCTTCATTTGAAATGTGCTGTGTCCCTTTTTTACTACTATTCCTTCTGCCTCTCAATGCTCAACTTGTTCCCAAGGGGCAGCTTTTACCCTGTTACAGAATTAAAAAATCCAACAGAGGAAAAAAAAACAAAGTAGCCACTCAAACTTTCTAGTCCTTTTATTCTGAAACATATTTTCTCAATGTTTGAAATACTCCAAGTCTTTGAAGAACTCCGGCCGTCCCACAGGGATCCTAGCCCCTGGCTGGTCCTTGCCTTGGGGCAGGAGGCTTTCATCATGCACCTCAGTCTCTGCCCGCTCACCAATTAATCCTTATCCCGGGTATTTTTTTTTTCTTGGTAATTAGCAATTACCTACGAAAATTCTATCCCTGACAGGGGAAGATGTATAAGACCTGCTGTGTTTAAAAGCATCAACCTGAAAGTATTTTAAACATTTTGTTATATTCCCAGGGTCAAAGTCGATGCTTTCATCTCCCTCCTCCTCCCACCTGCCTTTTCTCTGTGGAGGTTTGAGAATAGGTTAGGTCCACGTGGCCTGGGGTCACCCTTGCCCCCCCGCATTGGGCTAAGACCCATTTAATTCGCCATGAAAAGTAACTCAATTAGGAATCAAATTTGCTCTTTTTATTTATTTTTTTTTTAAAGATTTTTTTTTTTTTTTTTTTTTTATTTGACAGACACAGCGAGAGAGGGAACACAAGCAGGGCGAGCGGGAGAGGGAGAAGCAGGCCTCCCGCCAAGCAGGGAGCCCGATGCGGGACTCGATCCCAGGACCCCGGGACCATGACCCGAGCCGAAGGCAGTCGCTCAACCAACTGAGCCACCCAGGCGCCCTCAAATTTGCTCTTTTTAAAGAGACCAGTTATAGGTGTCCTAACCGCCCCCCTCCCGCCCTGCCGGCCACCGCCCCCACGTTTTTCTCTGCGTTTTTGCAAAGTAGCATTTTCTGAAGGACTTCGCTTCAGGGTAACTGCCCTTCACCACCACCTACATGCCCCTAACCTCTGTCTCTGTCTCTGTCTCTCTGTCTCTCTCCTTTGAAGCTGCCCAGACTCACTCTGGTTTGGCGAGTCTGACTGGAGCATTCTTTACCTCGCCTCCCAGAAAAGAATCGCCGAGGGCTGGCGTTCGGCCGAGGCGGTGCGCCCGACTCACAGCAAGCACCGTGCACGGGTTTCTCTCCAGCGGACCCAGGCCCCGCGGGGCCCCGGGTGTGCGCCCCCGCTCCGAGTCCGGGCTGGCCTGGCTGAGAGGCGGCTCCGCGTCCACCGAGGCCCCAGCGGCGGCGGCGGCGGCGGCAGGGTCCTGGGCAGCCCCGGCTGGTTACTGCTGTTCTTGTTCTGGGAGAAAGCAATTATTTTAACCTTGGTTTGGGCAAATGATGGGTTCTGCTTGCGTGAATGCGGTGTTTATTTTACCTCGACCATCCCGGGGGAGGGGGTGCGCTCCTGGACGCAGGCGAGGGACACTGGAGTGGCAAATTGAAAACTCTCCAGCCGGGTAAGGGTTGGGGTGGGTATGGGTAGGGGCAGTGAGGACCTCTTTCTCACATGCTTGGTCCGATTCAGCCTTCCCCTGCCAGCGCGTCTTAGGGGAGCAGCTGGGGGTCTCGGGGCACCGGGGAGCCCCAGGGACTCGCACTCGTGGAGCGGCGCCTTCTGGAAACCAATTCGTCTCTCGTCTCCGGGCCCGGCACCCCGCTTTGGCCGTGGCGGGACTGCCCAGTCCCGGATCCTGCGACGGCCCGGGCATACGAAGGGAGAGGGGCGGAGGGGAAGGGTCTCAGCGCTGGACTCTGGATGCAACATAGGTCGCCGCTAGAGGGGGACGCCTAGACCGGAACTAAGGTCCGTGCCTCAAATGGGTGTCTCAAATGGGGCTTTTTTTCCCCCTGCAAAAACCGGGAAATGCAGTTAAATTGCAAGATTGCTTGGGACACGTCTATAGGGTGATGGAAAATAGCAGGATACCAAAGATTATGCAGTAACGTAAGGAGAAAAAGCACATCAAAGGTCTACTATGTGGACCATTCTGACTACCTTGTTTGGAGCCAGAATTACCCGAGAAACTAGCTCTGTGCTCCATCTGCCTCTGCCCGTATGGACCGAACCTAGAGCCGATCACTGGGGAGCCAGCTGATTGCGGTCTCCAAAACCCTTCCGATTTTTAATTCGGGCGGGAGCGGGGTCAAACTGGTGCGGGGGGGCGGGGGCAGTGGAAGAAGGCGAAGTAAAGACCCAGGACTCAGACTGACTCTGGTACGCTCTGATTTTGGAGGAGATTCCCGCGGGGGCCCAAGGAACACACGCACATGCTCACGTTCGTGCTCGGGAGGTTGCGAACCCGGGATCCGGACTGTGTGAGCAGAGACGCCTGAGCACCAGCGAGAACTGCCAGGTGGTCGCCGGAACCACTTAAGTGGACGGCGGAGACCCCACCCCGGTTACTGTTCTTCCTCCACCAGAAGCCCACCCCAGCAAGAGTGGGCCTTCAACCCCAGGACGGAGATCCCAGGCGGCGTGTCCCCCGGCCCCCCAGTTCCTTCCCCCACCTCGCCTGGGGTCTAGCTGAGCGGAGACCGCGCTGCTTCCCACTCAATTAGCTTGCTGCCTGGGTCGCTGGCGACGAGCTCCTACTGCAATTAGGGCCGCGCCGGTGAGGGCGAGGCTGGGGGGGGCGGGGGGAGGGGGGAGCAGGTAAAGAGGAACCAATTTGCCCCCAGGCTTTATCAACAAGAGGCTTAACTAGGAATTTAGGTTGACAACTCAGCACCTCTGTGGGGCTCTGGCGGCGGCCGGCGGGTGAAGAGCTGAACTGCGGGGGGCGGCTCGAGAATCTGGAGGCCTGAGGCGTCAAAGCCGTCCAAAGGCGGCCTGAGCCAGCCCGCACAGCGTGGACTGCGTGGCCCCGCGTGCGCCGCTCGGGCGGGGACCCTGCGGGTGGGCGAGCGCGGGCCGGTGGGCGGGCGCGGGCCGGTGGGCGCTGGGCCGTCTCTCCTGGCGAAGTAGGTGGCCGTGTATATTTTTGTTCAAGTGGTGTTTATGTTAATGAAAAAAGGATGGAATTACAAACAGCCCGCCAATTGCGCTGCGGCCCGCGGGGCACTTGCGGTGCTGGAGTCCCAGGCCCAATCAAAGGGCGTGCGCGGGCCCCCTTCCCCAGAGCTGAGGACCACCCCCCCAGGGGTGAAATTGTCGTGCCTCCTCCCCTGCCGCCCGCCCGTAATCTGGAACTCTCCGTTTGCAATCACGCCCCCCAAAACCCGCAGTAGCACAATCAGGTTTTTGGGTTAAGGAAAACCCTAATTTGAGTCCCTCGGTGCCTTTTTTAAAGGGCACCCAGATAACTCTTTTGGGACACTGCGGTGGGGATAAATTCAGTCTTCCTTCTGTCTTCAGCACCTGGCTTTCCCTTGCCTCTGCTTTATTTTATAAAAATGATATAACCAGCCCTGACTTTTTCAGTTTGTTTCCTGGCCCAGGATGTCCTTGTGGGGAGAAGGAGTCGTGCTTTGCAGAAGAGCTCCAGGTTCCCCATCCCAAGGGAACTTCCTCCCGCACCGCCCCCCCCAGCCTGTTCCTCTACAGTTTGGGAAAACCTCGGTGCCTCCTTTTCTTTAGCTCAGTGAGAATGAGAGTAGGAAGAGCAGGACCCAGCAGGAGAGAGCCCCAGCTGGGCAGGTCCAGGCCGATCTGACCTTGAGGGGAGACTGGCTGTGGCTGTGGTCAGGTGGATGTGGCCAGGGCAGCGGGGCTGAGGCGGGCACCATGCCCCACACTTCCTCGTGGAAATGCACCCGGCTCTTCCAAACGCTACCGGGCAGTGTCTCCACAGGTAAAGTGAAACAGTGGAAAATTTCAGGCCTTGCCTAATCCTTTCCTAGAGGACATTGGACGGGGGGGAGATTTTGGTTTTCCCCACACATTTCCTCGGCTTTTTACCACACTGTGCTTGTGAGCACGCTGCTCCCCGCCCTTTTCATCGGCGCAGCTCGGGATTGGCCTTCGGTGCGCACGGTGCTGGCTGCTGCCGGTGGAAGGTGGCGGCCCAGGGAGCACCCTGGCCTGGCGCTTCCATCCTGGCGAGCTGGATCTACCAGTACCGTGTTCCCCGGGTTGAATTTTGCTTTGAAGGCCCAGCTCACCCAGACTGGGTAATCCACCCAGCACCCAAGCAGTAAAGAAGTCCAGGGAACCAAAGAAACAAAACTTTCTGAAGGAAGAGGAAAAATAGGGGTAATTATCTGGCAGAGCTCAGGCTCTGTGAGTGAGCTCTCCCCTCTCCAGGAGAGTTGCTCTTAGGATGGTTCGTTCTACCTCCTAGTTTTAGGTAGAGTGTGCCCACGTGGGGGTGACTGACTCCGGGGGAAGGAACGTCTGTTTAAGGACATTGTGCCCCCCTCTCTCCTCTGCCACCTCAGGGCTCCATGCTGACCCCTGGAAACTGGGGCTGGGAGGTTGGATCTGTGTGTGTTTCCAGGGACTTGGGTAATGGAGTCGCTCAAGGCGTGGGTTTAACTGGATCAAGGGATCTTGGGGTGGGAGGTGCAGAACTGTGGGTGCATTTGCAGGTAGCAGCCCATAGCTCTCACTCATTGCTCAAAATCCCTAACACACTCCCTCTCAGGTAAGAGCCACCAGATCGAACAAGCTGAACCTCATTTACAGTTATTGGTACGCCTGCTCTTTCAAAGAGTTGCCATTTGTCAAACCCGTGCGCTCAGCTGACATTCTCTTGACGGGTTCTGTAGCCTTGATATTGTGCAGCGGAGGGAAAAATCCAAGAGAGACCAGGGTGAGGGCCGTGCTTCTGCAGGCCTCAGTCCACCCCTGTCCTCCAGGCCGAGGGTGGGGGTCACAGGCTCTAGCCGGGCCACATTTTTCTCGCAGAAGGGCTGGGTTACAGGCCCAGAGGCGGCAGACCTGATGCAGCTGCTGTGCGGAGCCCCTCCTACTTGTGGCCCTCCCTGCTCTGCGGCCCTTGCTGCCCCAGCACGCTCTCGCTGTCCCGGGAGTTTTCTGCAGGTGCCCGGGTGGCCTCATCCCCAGCTCCCCTCGCCCATCACCAGCCCCGATGCAAGTGGGAGGTTTATGTTGGGGACACTTCAAACCGGTGTTTAGTCTTTTGAGCGTGGTGGCAAGGCACAGCATCTCGAGCCCAGTGCCCAGCCAGCTGGCCTTGCGTTCTGCCCGCGGAGGTGGGGGTGGCTTTTTTCTGGGGGGAGGCTTTGGAAAGTAGAGGATCAGGCGAAAAGAGGGGGCTAGTCTCCTGCTGCCTGCTCTCAGGGATTAGCAGTCGCCCTGGTTCACTCAAGCAGTCGGCTCCAGGGGCAGCCCGGCCAAGGAGGCTCCTGAGCTTCGGCCCTCCGCAGCGGCCCTGGGAGCCTCCCGGAGCTGCCTTCCCTGCCCGCATCACTTTCTCTGGGGCTTTTCTCGGGGGCCAGTGGACGCCAGATGCGGAGCCCTGGACTCGCCTGCGAGCTGGCGGCCCCAGCTACTTATTCCATCCTGCAATTAAACCCGAGGTCAAATATCTCCTTAACGACGCTATCAGGCCAGTGGCTCATTATGGCGTATATTTAGCCATAAACTATGGGTTGTAGCAAGGAGAAGATGAAAATTACTGTGCTCTGGGAATGAATCCTTTTAGCAGAAACCAGAGCTGTTATTTAGCAGGGAGAACTAAGTACAGGCTCAGGCTTCCAGGCGACCCCAGGCAGGACGAGCCGCGCTTCCAGGCCCTTTCCGGCTTCGCCGGCGCCCCCCCACCCGAGGCCTGGGACCGCGCGGCCTCCGTGCTACTTCCCGAGGCCCAGAAGGCACCACTGGGGAGGAATACTGCTTCTCAGCGAAGAGGGTGCTGAACATCCACCGCGTGCAGTCTCAGCGCCCATGTTCGGAGTCCCTCCAGCCCAGTGGCCTGGTTTGCCACCCAAAAGCCCATGGTAGCTTCATAGGGAGGTGCACAGACATAGTTTCTGGAAGGTGGCGGGTTCAGCACATTTGGCTTCCAGCTTTGTTCTCCTTCTGCCATGCAGCCTCAGTAGCCTCATCTGCACAATGGGGGAGAAGTCAGACCCCGTCCTGGGAGACTCAGGAGAATTAAATCAGATAGGAATGTGAAGGCTGTAGCCCAGCTCCTGACCAGGGGAAGAGTTCAGTAAATGGTGGCCAAAGGAAGCCTCATGAGGATGCTGATAGAACATGACTCTCTGAGCTGCTGACCTGAACGATGAAGGAAGGCCCTATGAAGAGGAGGCTGGAGACAGACCCCAGTTGGTGGGGCTCAGACCGTCACCAGCTCTGCCACTGGCTTGGGTCACATTTCCCTTGCTCAGGCCCCAGGGTCGTCATCTTTGAATGCTGACTGCCCCAGGGTGGCCCGGAGGAGCTGAGAAGCAGCAGCAGGGTCCCCAGGGCAGAGCTCCACTAAGAGGAGATGCTCATGCCTGTCTCACTCTCTGCCTCTCCTCCCCAACATCCGGATGTCACCAGGAGCTTCCAGAAAAGCTGGGGATGCTCAGCTTGGTCCTGGCACTGCTGAGGGGATGGAGATTGTTTGGGCCAGAACCACCCCAAATGTAGGCTTTCAGAAAGTGACCACATGACCCACAAGCTACAAATATTTGGGCAAAGGAGAAGAGGGAGGCCCCCGAGGGAAGTCGTGAACTAATCACAGGGCTATTCAGCCCTGTCGGGGCAGGGCAGGTGTGTCCTAAAGGAAAGAGGCTGTGGCCGCCACCCCCATTGGCCAAGGCCCGACTTCCCTGGCTTCTGGGCCGGGCAGGACACCAGTCTCCATCCTTCCCCATGGACATCCCCTCTTCATACACACACACACACACACACACACACACACACACATCAGATCCCTGTCACTGCCTTCTTAGGGGGGCCTCCCCACCACTCTGGGGTGCTGTCCTCTCAGCTAACCCATGTCCCCTTATTCTGCACTGTCCAGAGACAGCAGGGAGTCCTGGGGTCCCTCTGAACTGAGGTCCTGGAAGGGGGAAGGGTCCCCAGGGCAGAGCTCCACTAAGAGGAGATGCTGATGCCTGTCTCACTCTCTGCCTCTCCTCCCCAGAAGATCCAGAAGGATCAGGCAACTAATACAGCTTTTCCCGTTTGGGATCACATCTGGGTCTGTGGTGTCAGCTTCACCCGGGCGCCTACGGCCAACCCTGGGCGAGCCCAGTGCCGAGGGAGCCCTGCTTGCGGTTTGGGAGGCAGGACAGCAGTGCTGTGGACCCCCACAGCCTTTCTTTATCTCCGTGCACCAGGGCGTCTCGGGAGGTGTCTGCAGCTGTGAGGGAAGCTCTGGATGGCTGGCTGATGCTGGGCTGGTGCTAATAGGCCATGTCCCACACCCAGGCCTCCATTTCTTCTTCCAGGAAATGGGCGTTCTGCGTTAGCATGCCAGAGGCCATGCCTTCTACCTCTGACTTTCAATTGTGTGACCCTGCTTGGTTTGACTGGCTTGTGTCTCTCTGGGGCATTGCCAGCCCCGTCACCTTCAAGAAGCACATGCCAGGTGCTTCATGGGCATTTAATCCCCATGTGGCTCTGGGTGATGGCTCAGGGCTGGGGTGCGGGCACAGGGAGACATTCAACAGATTTAATCAGCGGGAGTTCCTCTGAAGTGGTATTGCAAGATGTGATTTTTGTTGGTTGATTAATATAAATGTACATGTGGTTTATTGTTAGAAGCCAGCATGCATCGAGGGCGTGAGGTTCTTTGGCTTGCAGGAACTCCACCAGGTGGAAGGGGGAAAGGGCGCCAGCAGCCAGGGCATCAGCATGCCACTGGATGAGTCCGCTTGTCCAAAGCACCGGCTTGGACACACCGTGGACGGACTCAGAAGCAGGGACTCCCCACCCAGGGCTGGCTTCCTTGCCACTGTTCAGGTTGTTCCGTTGCTGGGAGGGTCTCCCATCTGAGATGACAAATGCATTTAGCCTGACACGCTCTTGGAAGCACACTGCCTGTTACTCACAGTGCGAGAATCCGCTGCCCGAAACATTTATTTCATTAGAAGCGTGTTTACTGTCCGGCGAGCCGGCCGTTCCAGCGAGGAGCCCCAAAAACAAAGCTCCAACTGTGTCCTTTGGGGCCTCAAAATCGTGGTTCTTGCACAGACTGTTCTCTCTGTTAAAAAATGTTTTTTTTCCCCGTGCTTTCTTCTCCTTTGAAAATGAGATTGAATGCCTTTCTTGTGTCAGGCTTGCTCAAGCGGTGGAGGAAATGGCAGAAGATCCAGAAGGATCAGGCAACTAATATAGCTTTTCCCGTTTGGGATCACATCTGGGTCTGTGGTGTCAGCTTCACCCGGGCGCCTACGGCCGACCCTGGGCGAGCCCAGTGCCGAGGGAGCCCTGCTTGCGGTTTGGGAGGCAGGACAGCAGTGCTGTGGACCCCCTCCTCTGTGCCCAGCTCCACGCGCAGTGTTCTGTTACCTGGTGAATCCCCAAAGCAGTGCACGAGCGAGACTTTGAGAGTCTGATTCCCATGCTGATGAGGTCACGGAGGCCCAGGGGAAGTCATGACTGTTCTACAATCACACGTTTCTGAGTGGTTGAGCCAGGGGCCGACACGAGATCCGACTCCAGGGTCTCAGGCCTTAGAGGACCTGCCTGAGCTCTCATCGCCGCCCCAGACCTTGAACAGAGACGTGGGGCATGGGATTCTGCCCGTGCGTCTGGGCGGGGTGGGGGGCTGTAGGTGATAGCGCAGGAGTTTGGGGCCCGGTGTGGGTAGGTGTTAAAATACATTGCCTAATTTCCGTATCAAGTTCATAGTTCTCTGAGAACAGCTGACTTCAGACCACCCTGGAATCACTCTTAATGTTCTAAAAATTGCTTTCTAAAAAAACGTGTGTGTGCGTCGGGGGCTTATTCTTACTTGTGTGCCAGTGTCTGTGAGACATCTGGAGCATCTGTTCTTGATAAGGGCACTTTTCCAAACAGGATTTGGGAAGAGGTGACCCAGATTCGAAGACAACTTTGGGATGCAGAATGCTTCATTTGACCCACAGCTGCATCGCCAGCAAACCCAGCTCCGTCCTTGCCTTTTAAAGATACTCAGTGAGAGATGTAGAGATGGGCTTTCCCTCACAGGAAGCCGGGGGCGCGGGGCCTGCGGAAGGGGCAGAGATGGCAGGAGAGCAGGCGCGAGCTGAGAAGCTGGGGTAGCCGGGCACTGGGTCGGAGGGGGGTGCGTCGTGTTGTCCTGACTTTCCTGTGGTCCGTTTCTTTCGAGAGTGAAAGTACTTCAAAAGATTAAAATAACATTTCTGGAGCTCACAGGGACCAAGACAGCAGGGTGGGGACCGGGACAGGGAGCTGTGCAGAGTTCACTGGTCATAAGGAGGCATTAAACGCAGACACACGCTCACACACATAGACACGTACACGCAAAACACACGCAGAAGAATAGAAAGGACTTCTCGGCATTCAAAGCTAGAAGGAAGCTCGATGTGGTTTTGCTCCCTCTGTCTTCCTGTGGTGACAAACGTGAAGCCCAGGAGGGATAAGGGCTTATCCAGTGTGGTACAGTGATGTTAGTGGTAACGTCAGGACTAGATCGCATGAAGACGTAGACTTTTGTTTTTAACTGTGTCATGTAGCAGAAGAAAAGAATTCAGTGTTCGCTGTTCTGTAAAATCACCCAAGCGAGCCGCCAGCCAAGTCTTACACGAAACCTGTGGACAAAAAGGAGAGCGAGGCAGGGAGACACCTGGATGTACAAAATACCGAGAAGCTTTGTGCACTGTGGCCGGAGGGTCTAGGAGGCGGGCTGGAGTCCTGTCTTCTCAGGCCGTCTTGGGACTGTGGCAATATCTGTAAATACCTGGATGCTGCACACTCACACCCTCTTTTCAGACCTCCCAGCCGTGGCAGGGGACACGATGATGCCCTCCCTCCAAGTATATTCCATAGGATAGGACTTTATACAGGGGATCAGGGGCGTCCCAAATGGTCAGACAGACGGAGGGGTGTATTCTAGCTGGGCCTCCAGAACGGACTCTCGCATGATGCAGAATTGACCTGCCCAGACACCTCCATGTTTCCCCCGGGCAGGAGGCAGGAGGTGGCCCCGGATCTACCGAGGTCAGCACCACAGCTGTGCCTGCCTGCCAGCCAGGATCGGGAAGTCACCACCCACTTGCCTCTGGGCTCGCCACGGCACGTGACTGGACGCTGGCCCGCTGCTGCACAGACCCCCGAGTCTCCGTGCCCATGCACCTGCGGAGCGGGCCAGGCGCTGGGACCTGCTCCAGGCTGCCTCCCTTCTGCCTCCGGGTCTTGGCCAGCTGCACCTCGCTGGCAGGATCCCATTCCCCCTGCACGCCGGCTGCTGGGAGTCTGGGAAATGTAGTTCTTTTACTTTTCAGACCTGGAGACACAGGGGAAGAGGGGAGTGGATACTGGGAGCCCATCCGATGCAGCACCACGCAACACAGGAAGGCCTGTTCATGGTGCTAGTGAGCGCGTGTCCAGCTGCCTGTGATTTGCGGTCTCACTGCAGCTCATCCGTCCCGGTCCCCAGCATCTAGACAGCCCCAAGGACGTGCTTGGAAGGACACATTCATTCCGCATTCACTACCTCCCCACCTCTTCATTCAACGAATACTTGCTAAGCGCCAGGCATTGCCCTCGTGGCCCTGAGGAGCGTGCATCCTGGTGGGGAGGGGCAGATGGTTAGCAGCAAGGAAGGGCAAATCAGCAGGAAAGCTCATCCACTAGAGTGAAGTGCCCTGAAGAAAGTAAACCCAGCAGTGAGATCACTGGTGGAGGAGGCTGGAGTGTGTGTGACAAGGCCTTCAGATGAGCCCAGCCCAGCCCCCGTGTGTGGGACCACATGAGAGACCCCGCATCAGAGTCGTCCAGTCCAGCCCCTCTTCAATTCCTGACCCGCAGAAGCCGTGAGAAATAATAAAGTCACTGCACGTGGCCATGATTTATTACGTAGCAATAGGTGATGAGAAAATGTCTGATTTACGTTTTAAAAGTACACTCTTTATTGAAATATAACATATAAGCATATATAAGAAATATAACAGGGCGCCTGGGTGGCTCAGTTGGTTAAGCGACTGCCTTCGGCTCAGGTCATGATCCTGGAGTCCCGGGATCGAGTCCCACATCGGGCTCCCTGCTCAGCGGGGAGTCTGCTTCTCCCTCTGACCCTCCCCCCCTCATGCTCTCTCTCTCTCATTCTCTCTCTCTCTCAAATAAATAAATAAAATCTTTAAAAAAAAAAAAAAAGAAATATAACATATAAGGCCACAAGTTAGGTTGATGAGTTTTCTCAAAGGCGACAGTCTCTATAAGCAGCAGATGAAGGTCTGTCATCCCCGTCCCCCAGAAGCTCCAGGTGCCCCCTTCCGTCTGTGCCCCTGCTGTGACTGGATGTCTGTGTCCCCCAGCATTTGTGTGTGAAATCCTAACCCCCTGTGATGGTATCAGAGCTGGGCCTACAAGGGGTGACGAGGGTGTGAGCATGGAGCCTCAGGATGGGATTAGTGCCCTTGTAAGAGGCCCCAGAGAGCCACCACCGGAGCACATGGCCAGAAGGCACCATCGTTGATCCAGGACGTGGGTCCTCACCAGACACTGAGTCGCCAGGACCTTGCTTGGTCTTGGACTTCTGGCCTCCAGAGCTGTGAGACATCAGCGTCTGTTGTGTAAGCCCCCCAGGCTGTGGTGTTTTGTCATAGCTGCCCGAACCAACTGTGATGCACAGGAGGTGACCATCCTCCTCACTTGGTACAGCCGAGAGTCCTGAGTGTGACATGACGACTTCTGCTCCATGTCACGCATACGTGACTCATGCAGGCCACTGCCGGGAGCCACAGGGCATCCATTGCACTGCTGAGGAGCATCCCATTGCACACTCCGGCCCAAGCCCTTCGCTCCTTGTTATTGAGGGACCTGACCTTGGCTCTGGTTTGAGACAGTCGTCAGTGGTGCTCTTATCGATGTTCTAGTACATGTCTTTTAGGGAAACATACGTGTGCATTTCTGTTGGACGTTGTCTCTGTGCCTCTTAACACGTAAGACAGCACCCTAAAATTTAGTGGCTTAAAACAGCGACCGTGTCTTCTTTCTCAGGCTTCTGTGGACGGCCCAGCTCGGCTGGCAGTTGGTGCTGGCCGTTGCTGGGAACACAGGTGAGCCTGCACGGAGTGCCTCGCCCTCCTCCCTGTGGCCTTGCCATGTGGCTCCGGCTCCTAACGACAGGGGGCCTGGACTCTGGGAGGGAGGAAGTAGAGGCCTCTTGCCTTCCTTAACACCTGGGTTCAGATGTGCAGATGCCGTTCCATTGGCCAGAGCAGCAGGAGGGTCAGCCCAGATTCCAGGGGAGGGCTCTGTCTGGATGGGAAGGCATGTCGTTGGGGACAGTCTTTGGAGCCTAGCGGTAGGGATCACTCTAGTTGCCCTGGACAGTGGATTGTGTGCTCAGAGTCCACCAGAACTCAAGAATCCCCTGAGGGCCCTTCCCACCTTTACCTCGACCTCTGCACTGAAGGTCTGCCCGCTCAGGGCCCCTGGGAGTGAGCCCTGAGCAGGTGAGTCAGCACCTTCCCTGGCCTGCATCCTGACTGACAGTGGCAGAGGGTCCACAATGAGGCTCAAACACACACGCACGTGGCCATGAACTGAGTCTCACGTGTGTCCAGCGAGGAGCCGTGGGGATGTTCATCCATGTGGGGTCTGGGGAGCCTGGAACTTGGGGCGGCTTTGGCACTCCTCTCGGGATAGACAGTGCAGTGTTTGCCTGCGGTGGGGTGCTGCATGGCTGTGAAATCGGTCGCAGCAACTAGATCAGGTGCTGAACACAGGGCACGCAGAACCAGGGTGGAGGCGGCGCCCCCACCAGGAGTGAGGGTCTGAGTCCCCACTCTCCCGCCGACCGTGACCTTGGGCAAGCTACTCATCCTCCCTGGGTGTTTGCATCCTCAAAATCACACAGACAGGAGGGTGGACTCTGCACGCATTCCTGCTACTCACCTTCCCCACGTGTCGTCCCCGGAAGCAGGTCGGGGTGCAGAGCGCCACCTGAGTGTGGGGGGCCCCTGCTTAGTGGCAACTAGCCAGACCAGCAGAAGCAGCACAACGAAGGTGTCCATGTGTCCGGGGGCAGAACACGTTCATGCCTGTCTTCCTGGGTTTTTTATCCAACTTGGACAAGGATGGGCAAAGAAAGTTCTTAAAAAGGTAGGACGATACAGAGAGGACCAAAAGAGGCAGCCACAAGCCAAGGGACGCCAAGGATGGCTGCCAGCACCAGATGCTAGAGGGAACCTGGAGCGATTCCCCCCCCAAGCCTCCACAGGAGCCCACCCTGTACACACCCCACTTCAGACTTCCAGCCACCCGAGCTGAGAGGCAGTCTGTTGTTTTCAGCCACGCAGCTGGTGGTGCTTTGTTATGGTAGCCCCGGGAAGGTACTACGGACTTGGGTATCTAATTTTTCATATTTGCGTTTGTTAAATAAAAGATGTGCATTATACATCAGTAGGGCAATGAATAAAATTGATGGAGTTGTGTCGGTAGAGAAAAGAGAGCTAGAACACTATCTATACGTTTACATGCTCATAAAGATAAAAATCCAAGCCCACAGAGCGTTCCTCTTGTTTTAATTATTTCATTCTTTAAACAACAAACAATGTGGCTAAAACAAACAGAACCATTTTTTCACGAAACAAACAGAAAGGGTTCAGTGATTTCAGTGGGTAAACCATCCCGCCGGCGTGGAAACAGGCTGGGGCTCCAGGCAGAGCGCTGTGTGTGGGGGCAGCGACGGTGCAGTTTGGGGTTTCGCCCGCTCCCGGGAGGGGAGTGGGAACCCTTTCCGAGAAACACTCACGGGGCCGCTGGCTGGGGTGCGGAGTTTGCAGGGCTGCTCTGCCTGTCCCAGCCCCCGCCCTCCAGGACGGTATTCCACCCCTGGCGACCCCATCTGTCCCTGAGTCTCGTCACTTACCAGCGGGGGCCTCCTGCTGCTGACCCACCTGCGTGACGCAGCTAGCCGCATCCCAGAGGGCTCCCCAGCGCTGCTGGGGTCCTCAAACACTCAGTATTTGCCGAGCACCAGGGCCCATTCATGCCGTCCGCTCAGCAGTCCCCCACTCTGCAGCTGGGGGACCGGGGCACGGACAGGCTGAGTCACTGTCCCCCAGTGGCACACGCAGGACCAGGGTTCCAGAGCGCCCACGGTGCCCAGAAGCCTGAGGAGTGGGGAGGTGGGGCGGAGAGGGACTTGGAGCAGCCCCAGGGGAGTGAGCCTTGGCCCTGCCTGCACCTGTTCTCAGACCCAGCTCCTTTCTGGCCAAATCAGCACAATGTGACCTGCACAGGGGGGCTGCACCAGCCTTCACCCGCACATAGCGTTGTTTTATTATCTTCACTGACTGTTCGTGATCTAGGTGTGTGCTTTGTTTTCCATCTGACACGCCCTCTGGGACAGCCGTGTCCTGAGGGCAGGGAGTGTTCTGTCTCACCGCACCCCCCCCCCACTCCTCGCACCCACACAGAGTCCTACTTGGATGTCCTGCGTCCTCAGGAAGGAACACCCCTCGCCCTGGGTCCTGATGGAGGCACAGGAGCAAGTTGGGTCCTGACCTCAGGAGTCCGGAGATAACAGATGCAGAGTGGCCCCCACAGCTGCTCATGTTTGTATGGCCCCCCTCCATCCTAGCCGCGTTTCATGTGGCTCTCACCCTCGGTGACAATATGATAGTCACGCCACTTTAAAATGAGGAAGTTGGGCGTGGAGAGGCAGGTCACACAGTAAGAGGTGAATTGAATACTGAGCCCCCAGTCTGGCCTGGAGGGTGGGAAAGTGTTAAGAGAATGCCTCAGAAGGCTTGTTACTGTTGTCAGGGGTCCAGAACGGGGCTCCCAGGACACTGACGGTGTGTCTTCTGACGGTGTGTCTTGAGTTTTGGACAGGGGCTCCAGAAACCAGGCGAGAAGTGCCAGGTCACCCCACAAGATAAGGCCACCCAAGTAGGACACCCCACAAGCAGGACTTATTGAGCCACGCCGAGGGACTCTGCATATGGGGCCAGACCAGTCTGGAAATGGCAGACACACCAAGGGCTCATCCAGGAGCAGAGAACTAGGTATTTGACAGAGCTTAATGGGGTTAGGAGGAAAAAGGGAAGAACATTTCTGCTTGCTCTCTGCTGAGTCCTGTTTGGCTCAGGAAGTGGGACTTGCAATAAAAACGAATGATGATACAGGAACTCACCCATTCCTGAAGTGGTTTTTCTCTGGAACTGTGAAAATCTCAGTGGGAAAACAGGCAAGGACGCTGACATATATGGAATCCAGAGCCTGCCAGGCATTCACCTCCTCTGATTCCCCCAGCATCAGGCAGAGTGACCCCACTTTGTATTTGGGGATACAGAAGCTCAGAAGAGTTAAGGAGCTTGCCTAAGGTCACTCAGCTCAGACACAAAGGGGTTGGGCTGTGAACCCAGGCCTCTTGACGCAGGGGCAGATGGGGTGTGCCATTCTCTCCCACCAGATCTTGCTCAGGGCCAAAGCCCACAGCCGCGTGGGGGCGCCACCTGGGGAGCAGGTCCACCAGCTCCCAATAACCTTCCCCGCCTAGCAAGCCCTGCCGAACTGCCGGTTTGCGAACGAAACAAACACCTGTCATCTCAAGTCACTGCTTTTCCTGGTGGTTTGTTACCCAGGGAGGGACCACCAAGGGTGCGGAGGCACACGGCCTCTCCATGGCCCCTCACTGACTCCTGCGCTCCTCTCTGCCACGTGTTCTCACAGGTGGTGGGAGGAGAGGTGGAGACCGAGGACAGAGGTTCTGGAAGGTTGAGACCCACAACAATACCTTAATGTCAAAAGAGAAAAAGCATTTAGCTTCTCAGCAAACACGGAAGGAGGAACAGAAAGGCTGACTCCTTGGGGCGGAGGGTACTCCGCACGCCTGCCGCTTAGTGGCTTTTTCCCCTCTCTGTATCTGATGGACCGTGCGTTAAGACACATGTTGTAAAAATTAGTTCCATATCATGGTGAATTTGCTTTGCGATCATTCCATCTAGGTTAAGGTATCAGATTTATTTTTACATTAAGGCATCACTTCTAACATGAATATATGTGTATATGGAAGGTAAGGGTTGATATATGGTCCATCAGAGCTGTGTTTTGGTTGGGCTTTGGCAAACATTTTTTTTAAATTAGGCATTGTAATCAGGTAGTTATGAAAACAACTGCTGTCTTCTCTTTGCCCGTGGCCAGTGGCAGGTGCTCCTGGGGCTGAGGTCCTTGGAAAGACATACACCGCCAGGCGGTTTCCGTCATCTTTTGATGGGAGCCAACTGCCTATCTCGGGACTTCGCCTCATTCCTGTGCTGTGAATCTTCATCCTCTCGATAGCTCTAATGGCCAGTGTGGACAGCCTAGCTCTGGACAGAAGGGGTGCGTCAGGCCCCAAGCACACACTCTGAAATAACCAGCACTTTCTGTCGGGCTGTCACAGTGTGGTGGGCACGGTGCTGAGAGCTTTCCATGTCAGGAGGTGCTCATTTCCCAGATCCCCTTGCAGCTAGAGCATGGACACGTGACCTGATTTTCGTCAATAGATCCTAAATGGAAGCCTTCTGAAGGGCTTCTGGGAAGAGAGAGATAGTGTGTGTGTGTGTGTGCACACGCACGTACACTTGTCCACACATTTGCTTGTCCTGGCTGGCATGCTTGTATCTGATGTGATGGTCGGAACTGCTGCAATGATTTTGTGAGCTTGAGGAGAGAGCTCCTGGCTGAGCAGAATGGTGAAGGGAACAAGTCCCTCATGATATTATCGTAAACCATGGAGCCACCCTGCCTGTAGGTTTCTTGCTGTGCAAAAGGACAGAATTTGTGCGTCATGTCAGTTTTCTCCTCTGTACAATGGGGCCAGCTCTGAAGGCTCACGGGGATTAGATGGCTGAGGTAAGGGAAGGGTCTGGTGCATGGCAAGCGGTCACTGCTTTTCCCCAGCGTCATCAGCCATCTTGTGACATGAAGACTGGTGTGCAAAGGGGAGTGGAGCGGAGGAGTCAAGGACCGACTGCTCCCACGCCATCCTGGAACCGCCTCGTGGGGACTTCTCCGAGTGTGCGAGCCTGAGACACTGAGGCTGTCTGTCCAAGCCACTTTGCTTGGGTCTCTACTATAGCAGCTCTGCACGCATCCATGTCTGACCTTTCCCGTTTCCTTGAGAAGCAGCAGTCCACCACAGAGGGATTAGGATGTTATGGTAGGAATGCAGAGAGAAAGCTTCCGACTTCCAACACAGGCTCTCTGAGTCTGTGGCCTCCCGACGGTCCAGAGGCTTTAAGGACACAAGAGTGTTTTCTACATTCTGCCACCCCGCCTTTTCACATCATGAGGCAAGACCCCCGGGCAGGCCAGGGAGCCCTGGGCACAGGGACTCCCTGCCCACACCCAGGACCTGGGCGCAGAGAAGGGAAGCTCGAGAGCGAAGGGAGGTTGCCGGGGGTGTGGCCTTCCATGGGGGCGGGTGGCTGCATTCAGAGACACAGGGCCTGAGCATGTGGGGCCACTCGCCCCATGCTTTTGCACAGAGCTACACTCAACTCAGCAGAGAGGAGATGAAGACCTCCCAGGTGCCCGGTGGGCTCCTTGCGGTCAGTGTGTATTCTGTACTGTTTGCTGGGTGTTTCGGCTTCTCCCCAGGCCCCCTCCCCTGGAGGGCATAATACATGTCACTTCCACTCACACCTCATTGGCCAGCACTTGATCATGTGACCACAGCTGGCTGCAGAGGAGCCCGGAAGTGTATTCTTTATTGGAGGTGGCCACTCGCCCTGGGGAACACTAGACCCACAGAAGGAGGGCAGTGGGCACCGTTGACAATGACCTTCTCTGCAAAGAGGGGACTGGCATTCTGAGAGTAGGTTCAGCTTTTCCCGACTCTTTAGCTGCCTGGGAATTGCTGGAGGAAACCTGATGAGTCTTTGCCTAGAGAAGCCCTGGCTTTTCCTGTTTTCCTGGGTCCTTGCGCACAGCAGGTGTGGGCCATCACTGACCACAGTTTTGCTCTTTTGTGCACCAGCTGACACCCCCAGTATGGCAAGGGTCTGGCTCTGTCTGTGGAGACACTGACCCATTCTCAGCCCTCCGTGGGGAGGGGCCGCCCTGACTGCACACGTAGATGCCAGGCACTCCCAGGAGCCCCCCTGCAGTACTGCTTGCTGAGAAGCTGCCGGAGTGGTCTGGCCCACAGCCCTCTGCAGGAGAGGATGCAAACAGTCCCCCAGGGTAGCTGGCCCAGGGCCTCTGGGGGCCTGCAGGCTGCTCTGGGATGCTCTGTGGCCCAGCAGGGCTCGGTGAGGTTATGTTTCTGGGAAGTCAGGACCACGTGTGCTCCATGGCAGTGTGTCCCTTAGGCGTCATTTGTTTCAGAGCCTTCCACAAGACCCCAACACCAAACACTTCCCCATCCTGCTCTCTTTGAGGCTCAGTGGCCATGGGAAATGAAATTGCCCTTTGTGGGGCTCGGGGTGTTCCTTTGTCTCCCCACTCCAGATCACCCTTCAATTCACTTAGCAAATGATGAATAAGTGCTGTGTATCGAGTCCCTCCGAGGGGCCAGGCTGGGTGCCACAGGTGGCCCGGCATCATCCCTGTGGCCAGACAGACAGACGGACAGCGCTGTGAACTGTGAGGCTGTGATGTTGAAGACAACGGGGAGGGGCCTACAAGGACCTGCGGTTGGGTCCGGCCTCAGGAGGACTCTTGGGGAAATGCCGATAAGAAATTCAGCGTGCCCCACTTCTCGGTAGATTTCCAAGGGAATGAGAGCAGGGTTTGGACAGATATTTGCACAGTCCACGTTCATAATGACATGATTCACAATAGCCAAGAAGTGGAAGCAACCCAGGTGTCCATTGACAGATAAATGGATAAACAAAATGTGGAATAAACACACAGCGGGTTATTATTCAGCCTTAAAAGGAGGAAACTCTGTCACCTGCTACGACCTGGATGAACCTGGAGGACATCATGCTCCATGAAAGAAGCCAGTCACAAAAGGACAAACGCTGTATGATTCTACCTGTATGAGGCCCCTGGAGCAGTCGCATTTATCAAAACAGAAGCTTTACATGCATGCATCCTTGATGCAGCAGAATCTTATTTGGAGGTTTTCAGAAACGAAGGGGTACTGGTTGGCTTAAATGAGGGGACCCAAGGAGTCCCTTAGCACTGTGCTCAGCGCCCATGAACACTGACGGAACAGCAGTGCTAGTCATCCTCCTGTTACAACAGTAATGAGAGGGTCCCCTCCTGCCCACCCCCCCGGCAGTCAGGGGTCTCCAGAGAAGCCGAGTGCATAGGAGGTTATATGTGCAGATATGATACAGACATGACACATGTCAGAGCGAGCTGTGTAGGAGATATACATACATACGTATCTATATAATAATATCCACGTATTACAGATACAATATCCACAAAGAGACTTCAAGGGATAGGCTTACACCACTCCTGGGGCTGGCAAGCCTGAAATCTGTACCGCCAGCAGGAAACTCAGGCAGGAGCTGAGGCTGCAGTCTTGGGGCAGAATTTCTTCTTTTCTGGGAAACCTGTTTTGCTTTGTCAGGCCTTCACCTGATTGGACGAGGCCCACCCGGGTTATTGAGGCTCATCTCCTTAACCTAAAGCGAATGGACTCTGGATGCTGACCACATCCATCAGATGCCTTCAGAGCAACACTTAGATGAGTGTTTGATTGAATAACTGGGGACTACAGGCTGGCTGAGTCCACACACAAACCTGACAAAGCTGCTAACTCTCCACCAGGCTGTGTCACTGCCCTGCAGGCCTGGGATCTGGGGACTAGGCAGGGCTGTGAGCCACGCTGCCGGTGTCTTCTGTTGGGTCCATGTGCTCAGCCCAGCCCCTGAGAGTGATCTTAAGAAACTTGCTGATGAGATTTTAGCCTATCATTCTCCTTGTCTGAGTCTGTCAGCTCGCAGGAAAAAACCAGAGCTGTGCCCGTTTGCTATCCTTTCTGCCGCGAGGCAAATGGACATGTGGACCGCCTCCTCAGTAGAGCAGGGCCCTTCTCCGGGGCTGATAGCAGGGCCTCATACACGTGCGGAAGGGAATGTAACCATAGCAATGTTCACTGAGCACTTATTATGCACCAGGAGCCTTTAACCACATTGTAGGCGTTAATTCCTTTAATCGTGCTGCTAGATGCAATTATTGCACCCATTTACAGATGAAGACACTGAGGCCCCCAAAGGCTCGGTAGTTTGCTCAGGGTCATGTGGCTAGCACATGGAGGAGCCAGGATCCGAACCCACTCCCCTGGTTCCAGAACCCATTCTCCGGAGCCTGCAGCACATGCCATCCTAGGAGGTCACTCTTGGGGGCAGGACACACACCTGAGAGTTAGCCCTGACCCGCATTTTCTTTCGACAGATTCGAACTTCATTCCACTCTTGAAAAAGTGCGTATCTCCTTATCCCAAACAGGGCATAATCCCCCTCTGTCTTCTCTGGAATGTTTTGAGAATTTGTGTCTATCAGACACTTCAGAGAAACATGAAAAGAATTTTTTAAATGTCAGGTTTTTTTGTTTGTTGTTGTTGTTAGTCAGTTATAGATTTGCCTTTGGGGTAAATCTGAGACAACCTAAAATCCCAAACTTTCCTCCCAGTGGAGTGAACAAAAAGCATATCTGTGCTAGGTTCTCAGTGATCCTGCCAGTGCTTTGGAGTTCTCGTTCAAATGCCAGCAGGAGAGCACGGGGGCCTCGGGAGGGACGCACTCGTAGGTTTCCCAGGCACCAGCACGCGGCAGGGGGGCCAGCCAAAAGTTCACGGGCGGCATTGCGGTCCGAGCCATTCCGACAGGTCCTTCTGAGGGCTCTTGAGGGTAACTAGACGCTCCGCAAACTGGAAGAAGTTAGCTCCACCCACAGACCATCCTGCAGACCCGTATTTAGTAATACTTCCCAAATGTGTGAAGCACTTAGTTTTAGAAAAACAGGAAGAAGAGAATCGCCTGAAACTGTAGATTTGAATGTTGTCTTGGCCATCACGCCTTCCCAGGCAGCCTTGCTCTCTCTGGCCACCCTGGCCTCGTAGTGTCCCCAGCCCCCTCCGGGCTGGCATGTCCCAGGGAGAGTGGCGTCCCTGTGCCCAGCACTCCTGGCCTCCCCTCGGCCAAGGCCGGGTCTGCTTGAGGAAGGAGCCTGTGCTCCAGCTCAGGCCTGGAAACATGAGAGCTCCACCGGGGCCACTGGGCCACGGAAACCAGCACAAAATTGCTCCCTTCCTTCTGCTCTGCTCCACCGGCTGCCTGCCTCAAGGCCGCTCCAGGAGACCCTCTGACAAGAGAGCATTGTGACTCCCCTGTCACAAAGGGGGCCTTTCACGGCTCCTGCTCTGGGAGGGCGGGGACCGGTGGCCTCTCAGGAGACAGCTCTGGGTGCAGTGGCCACGGTCGGTCGGGCTGCACCTGGAACCAGCCCTCGCCGGAGACAAACCCTTTATGGGACTGCCACGGGGAGCTGACCCGACAGCAGCGAACAGAGGTGATGCAGAAAGCTCTCATATCCCTCACTCGGGAAAGCTGTTTCCTTCTGGAAGAAAGGCTACCTGTGGATGGGCGGACTTACGGTGTCAGCAGGTTTGGAAGGATATGAGAGACAGACAGACAGCCCTGGTTGCACATGGGGAGCTCAGCGGCTTGGAGAAAGGGTGGCAGGGAAGGGCTTCTGACACTGCCCTTCTGGACAGGGGGCCGTGGAACCACCTAAGCACATAACTAATTCAGAAGTGGCTTCACCCTGCAAAAGGCATCTGGGCAGGTGGGCCGCTGCCAGGGACCCTCGGGCGGGGGAGGGCGCACATGTTGCCTCTCTCCGTAGATGTGGCCCCCAGGTGCAGGAAGCCAAGGGGGCTGCGGGTGCCCTGGGTTTAGGTGGCCTTCTGTCACTGGGTACCGTGCCGCTCTCCTTGGACAAAAGTGCTGCTTCTCTTTTCATTGAACAAAATGGTTCCTGGAGCAGGACAAGGGGGCAGTAGCCCCTGCCCGCCTGGCTGTGCCTCCAGCGGGGGGAGGCCGAGCAGGAGGAGAGGCCCCTGGAGCGTCCGCCACCATCCCCACCAGGCTGATGACATGAGCTCTTGTGCATCTGGGCCAACGGGCCAGTGTGCTGGTCGTCAGCTGAGGACACACTTACTGAGGCCAGTATTTTATCGCTGGTGACATGGGGATCCCGGCTCTTTGATCCACCCCAGTCCCCGTAATAACAACAAAAATGACCCAAAGTGTAAGGACAGGAGTGCTGGGTGAGAGGGAGACTTCCCGAAGTGACAGAGCTTTGTCCCTTGTGCCCATGAACACCACAGAGGGGACGGACGGGACGGCCCTCTCCAGGAGAGGCTCTGAAAGGGGACTCGGGGTGGGGGAGGGGTGCGGCAAGAACCGGGATGTGTGCCTTCATAGCCTAAAAAAGAAGAGGCTAAGACCTACTTCAGAATGTCTTCAAAGGATTATTTTGTTTCCCTTTTTTGTCCCATAGTGGGGCCTCTAGCTTTGTTCCCTCAGGCAAATGAATGAACTCCTCAGAGCCAGTTTATTTTTTCAGTGTAAAGCAGGGGTAAAACCACCCCCTCCCATGGAGAGTCGTCACCAGCTTGGAAAGGGACATATGTCATGAGGTAACATCTGTTGACCTGAAAGGAGCGGCCGTAAGATGTTCTTAGATGAGAAAGGAAAACACCGGCCCGGCGTGTGCTAGACCTGCACACAGCACCACGTGGCAGGCCCTGCTCTCCGTCCCATTTCACACATGAGCAAACAGGCACAGAGAGGCCAAGGGACTTGCCAAGGACGCACAGCTGCAAGTGGGCCTAGCCGGGGTTTGAAGCAGCCTGGCTCTAGAACTAAACCCCGACACTGTGGTGCTACCCCACTCCGTTCTGTAAATACAAACCCCAAGAAAACTCTGTGTGTGCCTGCCAGGTTGTGTCAACAGGGAGAGAAGCACCAGGGCACACGGTCAAGGCAGGTGACCTGGGAGCAGGAGCGGGGTGGAAACTGGCAGGAAGGGGAGACTGGTCGTTGCACATCTTGATGTTCTGCTGCCAGTTGTCACTTTCAAGATGAATAAACAGCTTTTGAAGAAAGAAAATGCTTTGATTTCTCAGGCTTTGTCCAACGTCTCTGTTCTTGGAGTCTGCTTGGCATCTTTATGAGATTGGCATGCACACCACAGGCTGTTTTGTGCCCAGGACTGGTTGTCAGGAAATCAGCGGTCTCGATTTAGGGCTTGCATTCCCCACATCTGGCTTGAGCTCTTGGCCCCTTTGGAAAGAGGTCGTCCCAGGTGCTCGGCAGGGAAGGGTGCAGTGGCTGTTCCCTTAAGACTGGGCGCACGGGCCCAGGATCAGCTGCCACCCTCACGGAGACACTGACCTCTGAGGCGTGCCAGTGCTCCAGGGTGTCTCGGGAATTTGTGTGATTTCCCGGCGACAGCCCCCAAAGGGCAGCCTAATCTCCCCCAGACTGAAGCCACTCACACATTGTTAGGACAGGCATGGTCACTCCTCCCTGTGGGTGCACTGGGTGAAATGAGCCAGCCCCCTGAGTGTTGTAAGCTGGGGTACATGACTCTTCATCTGCAGATGTCTAAGTTTGGGCCCCCAAGAAGCAGATTGGGGTCTACCTGGAGGAGATCCCGGCAAGTAGGAATGAGAGAGTGGGGAGAGAGCAAGACAGGGAGGGGCAAAGAACAAGGTCCCGTGGATGCATTATGAGCACAATCCCACTGGAGACCCTCTGAGAGATGTGAGGGGGTCAGCCCCCTGGAGGCAGGAGCACTGGGCAGTTATCCAAGGCTCTCATCCTTCACTGGTTCCCTGCAGCCTCCAGGTGGGGAGGAGGAGGCACAGGTGCTTGGGGTGGGATGCTGTCAGCAAGCTGGGAGGTATGTCTGCAGCTGCAGGTAAACTCAGGTGGCCAAGGGGATTTGGGCAGGGGTCAACATGCACCTCCCCATCTATTCATATGTTCATGCATAAGAGATGCTGGTTCTTTGCAAATCTTCTCTCACTCTGAGAAGTAGCTCTCAGGGAACACAAGTACTGCTGAATCTCTGAGGACAGTTATGAAAATTAGCAGTAAGTTACCTGCAATAGTTAGCATCGGCTGAAAATGAACAGATGCACAACAGCAATTGCTAGAATCTGTGCTTCTCAAATTTTAATCTGCATGGCTCAGTCAGGGATCTTGTTGAAAATGCAGATTCTGATTCAATGTGTCTGGGGTTGGGCCTGAGATTTTGCATTTCTTTTTTAAGATTTTTATTTATTTATTTATTTGACAGAGAGACACAGCAAGAGAGGGAACACAAGCAGGGGGAGTAGGAGAGGGAGAAGCAGGCTTCCCGCTGAGCAGGGAGCCCGATGTGGGGCTCGATCCCAGGACCCTGGGATCACGACCTGAGCCGAAGGCAGACGCTTAACGACTGAGCCACCCAGGCGCCCCTGAGATTTTGCATTTCTAACCAGCTCCCAGGTGATGTCAAAGCTGCTGGTCTGTGGACCACATTTTGAGCAGCAAGGGCTTAAATGCATGAAAAAATGTCTCTTCCACGAAAGCCCTGGGAGATGGTCTGGTTCTGGTGTGCTTTACTTCGTGAAGTCCTCAGGGGCCTGGTCCCTCCCACCCTGTTGCTCTATTATGAGCAGCCTCCATTCCCCAAATGGCTGCCATCAATTCCAGCCATCTCATCTACATTCCAGTTAGTAGGAGAGCAAGGGACGAAGAAGGCAAAGTAGTTGTTTTTTTAATTTAAACTTTTTATAGATTCACATGCAGTTGAGAGGTCTGCTATAGCTGTTGCCCCGTCCTCCCCCAGTGGCAACACTTTGAAAAACAACAGTATAATCTCACCACCAGGATGCTGAGATTGTCATAATGCACCAATCTCATTCACATCTCTGCAGCTTTGCTTGCACTCCATACGGGTGCATTTTGTTATGTGCAATTTCCTCGCCTGTGTAGGTCTGGGGATCCATACGTGGTCACAATACAGAACCGCTCCAGCGACGTAGGGGTGGGTCTCTGGTGTTGCTTTTGTAACCACCCCCCTCCCTATCCACCATCCCACCCTCATCCCTGGTCCCTAACCTCTGGAAATGTGGGGTAAAGGGTTTTGGCCAGGAGTCTTTTTGATACTCACGTTTTTTTTCTATTGAGATCTTCTTTACATAAAATGGAATATACAGATTTTAAATGTACAGTTCAGTGAGTTTGATGAATCATACAGCCATGCGGTTCCCTGCGCACCCAGAAAGCTCATCCATGCCTCTTTGCGGTCAGGGCCCCTGGATCCCCACAAAGCAGTATTCTGACTCCTTCCTCCATGCTTGTTGACCCGTCCTTGAGCTCCGTGTAACAGGGTCCCAGGGCAGGCGCTGTGTGTCTGGCTGGTTTTGGTCAACATGCTCTTGAACGTCATCCATCAAATGGTGTACATCAATACTCTTTTTTAAAAAATTGCCTCTCATTCCATTATTTACACATAATGTGTGTGTCCTTTCACCTGTCGAGGACACTTGGCTGTTACGAATGAGCCGCTATGAACGTCCCGGTGCTAGTCTTTTCAGGGACATCTGTTTTCTGTTCTTTTGAGTAAATGCCTGGAGTGGAACAGCTGGGCTGAAGGGTAAGAAGCACGCGCTTTACTTGATAAGACGGTAAGCTGGTTTCCAAAGCGGTCGTGCCACTCAGAGCGTCCCAGCAGCGTGCAAGCGTCGCGGCCGCCACGTCCTCGGTAATGCTTGCTGGTGCCGGGGGTGTGGAATGGAGCTATTCCGGTGTGTGCCTTCCTCTCTCCTCATGCTATCAGTTTGCATTTCCTTGGTGACCAGTTATGTGGAGCATAATTTTCATGGATAAAATGGCCGCTTGTGTATCATCCTTTATGAAAGGTCTGTTCAAATCCTTTGCCCATCTGGAAACTGGAGTAGTTCGCCTTTTTAATTAAGTCGTCAGAGTTCCTGTATCCCGGGTACGAGTCCTTCCTTAGATATATGTTTCTCACAACCCGGAACGTTCCTTTTCATTTTCTTAGTGGTGTCTCTTGATGAGCAAAAGTCCTAAGTTTTGGTGGAGTACAGGTTAGCAGTCTTTTTTTTTCAAGTAGGCTCCATTCCCGGCATGGAGCCCAACGCGGGACTTGAACTCACGACCCTGAGATCAAGACCTGGGCTGAGATCAAGAGTCGTCGGCTGTTTAATCTCCTGAGCCACCCAGGTGCCCCCGGTTTAGCAATCTTTAATTCCCTCCTTCCTGCTCTCTGGGTCCTCGCTAACACATCGCGCTCCGTCTGGCGGCTTGCCTCCACTCAGGCGCAGGGTCCGCGTCAAGTACAGTCTGTGCGTGGGGTCACGTCCGTGTCAAGGTTCGCTTGTTTCTCCCTAACGACGTCCCATTGTTCCGTCCTTTCCCCCACTGAATTAATAATCATTGTTTATTACTAATAGTTGATATCAAGTCATCTCTGTGTCTTGCTTGATCGTTGAGCTGGAGGCTTCTCAATTAATAAATCTTTTCAAAGAAACGACCTTTGGCTTTTAATTTTTCTCTGTTATTTGGTTTTTTTCACCTTGATTTCTGTTCTTTATTTTCATTCTTCCACTTTGTGTTTAACTTACTCCTTTTCTGGCTTTCTAACGTGGATGCTGAGGCCATTAACCGCAGACTTTGCTTTGATGTTACTGACGTAGCATCCTAGCTATAAATTTCTCTCTCAGGGTCGCTTTAGCTGCACGCCGCAGATGACATGACGCTTTGCTTTCATCGGCCTTCTTCACAAAGTATTTTGTAATTTCCCCTGTGACTCCCCTGACCCATGGATAATTTGGAAGTGTGTTCCTTAAGTTCCAAGTGGGTTGTGATGTTTCCAGGGATCTTCCTGTGGTTTGTCTCTAATTTAATTCCACTGCCGTTGGGGAGCACAGGCTGCAGGTTCAGCTCCCCCACGGCATGCTACTGTGGCTTGTCTCGTGGCCCCGCACGTGGTCTGTCTTGGTGGGTATTTCACGTGGGCTTAGCCGGAGGGAACGTGGCATGGCTCTTGAGTGGTCTGTAAAGTCAGTTAGGTCAAGGTGGTTGACAGGCTTGTTCCAGTCTTTTATATTTTTGCTTATTTCTCTTGCCTCCTCATTCTGTCAATTACTGAGAGCGGGATTTTTGAATCTCCGACTATGACTGTGGAGTTTTTTGTTACTCCTTTTTTAAAAATTTTGCTTCATGATATTTTGAAGCACAGGTGTTTACGCATTTACCTATCCACAAAGACTAAAATATATATTTACTGATTACCATATAGGCAAAGTGTAATATGTCTGCGTGCACTAGATACCCGGGCGCTGTGTATGTGATCATACACACGCACGTGTGTTACACGTGGAAATACTGGCACAGTGTGTGTCTACACGGCTCACTCCCATGTCTATGCCCCGTCCGTCCAGTTTTTATCACCTTACCCCCCACCCGCCCCCAGAGACCCACTTTTATTCCTCCAGACTTTCTTTATACACATAAGAAAAAATGCAAATCTCTGCGTTCTTATGGCCCCTGCACAGAAGTTAGCGCGTGATGTGTGCTCTTTTGCGTGTAACTTGTCCCCATAACACTGTCCCGTGCTGTTGTGGTGGCGGCCTCGGGACGCCCCCCTGCACTGAGGCTGGCAGGCCCCGCTGGGGACATTCAGCTGGCGACCCCGCGGGCTGTTGCACGGTGCTGCCACCACTCTCTTCACAGGCGGAGACCGTGAGCACTCGCCATTGAACGTTCTCCTCCTGTCACAGGCTCAGATGTGGGTCCTGCCCTCCAGGAGGGTCAGGATTCACGGCGCTTGCCCGCGGCCGCCCCCCGCGGCGCGAACAGCGTTTGTGTAAGGAGTCCTTTCTCGCAAATACCCTGAACACGGCGGTGGTATTTTGCAGCTACTGCTTCTGTATTCGGCTCTGTAGTCCAGCCCAGCTCCACTGCTCATTCACTGTGCGCCTGTGGCAATGACCTGCTCTAGGGCCTTGGGACAGTGATGCCAACATGTCAAGGGGGTTCTTATTATGGACTCAGCATGACTCTCAAGAGCGTTGCGTGTTTAATCCCCCTTACTTGACAACATTATGAGAGCGGTCACATTATCTACCCTGTGGTAAGTCTTTCTGAGGCACAGAGAGGTTAAGTAACTTGCGCAGGGTCACACAGCTCAGCAGAGCCAGCATTCAGTCCCAGCAATCATTCTGGCTCCAGGTTATTGTGAGGATTAAACACATCAGTGAACACTACGTATTCAGACAGGGACCAGGTACCTACTATGCGCTCGCTAAAGATTAGCTCTTTTCATCATCACCTGCCTGAGGAATTGGAATACAGCTGGTCTTGTCTAGGTGGAAACTACCGTGCACACTTAGAGCAGAGATTCCAATTCACCCTGTACAATTTCTGAATGCGCTAGGTCCGTGGCAGAGGCGAGTGGGGGAGCAGTTGCTGCTGGAATGAGGTGGGAAAGGCCGGGTCAGTGGGAGAGCCTGGGTCATCCCGGTAATAGGAGCCGAGCTCTAGAGCCTGGCTTCCGACGCTGCTAACACAGGACACTGTCAGAATGAGATGTGTGGATGACTTGGAGTTCCTTTGCTTTTCTTTGCAGCAAACAGAGAAGCAGAGAAGTTAGCAAGCTTGTTTTGGCAGAGGAAAAAACACAAAATGCCCAAACCACGGAATTCTCAAGAATATTGCTAAGCACTAACTTCGCTAACATGTTAGACGGCCTTTCGGATCTAGGCAATCTTGTTCCTCGGCTGGAAATGGTTCCCGAAAGCCATGTGTTCCCAAACCCACCGTGGGCATGTGGGGATAATGAGGAAATCAGGCTCCTGCCTTCCCTTGCCTTCCAGCCAAGCCGAGTGGGGGCATCCCCTAGTGCTGCAGCCCAGGGCCCACCCAAAAGATGCTGGCTGCCTGGCACCACCAGCCTCAGCCCTGTGCTCCTGAACTCACTTAAGACCCCGCGGTTTCTGTGCCCTCGAGGTATGATCAAAACCCACTCCCCAGGTCAAGAGTCGTAGGACCAGAAAGCCAACTGCAGGGTGCAGACATGTCTCCTTGTAGGTACATTCCCTTGTCATTCAAGGTCAGCATCCTGATCAGAACAGGCTCAATAATGAGGCAGATAGGCTAACATCCCTGTTAAGAAGGTAATGAGTCACAAATGCTATTTCGATGGTTTTCTTTGAAAGAAATACACATAACCAAACCAATTTTAATTAAAGATCTTGTCTTTGTAATCAGGCAGCCACAAATGAAGGCCAAAGTGCTTTCATGTGGAATAATATATACAGAGCCGAACTGGTTTTCCCATAAAAGGGCAGGGCTTCTTTTTTTTTTTTTTTTTCAAATAAGAAAGTAGTTTGTTCCTAACAATATGGGGGACGCAACAAAAAGCTATCTTTTGCAAAATATAAAATTGGCAACTGCCTTTGCTCCCCCCATAGATGCCATTTGTTGATGTTAAACCAGTTGGAACGTTTGCCAAATTTACATCCCAGCTGGGATTATCCCACCCTTTGAGATTAGACATGTGATCCTCATTTTTCAGCAAAAAACGTAGTCGAAAACCAAATAAACATACCTACACGTACATCTAAAGCAGAAATGGTGGAGAAATGATTGTAACACACCACAATGTGTATTTCTGCAGAAGAAACAGCCTGAACATCAAAAATGATGTTTTGATTTTTAATTTTAAACGTCAACAGAATTGAAATACCTCTCCGAAATATGTCCTCCAAAACCAGCAGAGGAGATCATCGTTTTTGGTTAAACATGCATGTAATTTAATAATCCACAAAAGGAAAATGCATCTGAAGTGGCCTGAGCTCAGCCATGCATTCTTGCTTCTTGACAGTGTCGAATCGTGTCTTCACTAAAGAGGGTCTCGGGGTGGCTGCCCGCGGAGCGTCCTGCAGACCGCTCGCACCACATGGCACTGAGTGTGTCTTCAGATGGCTGGCTGGCCTCTGGCCAGGGAGGGCTTTGGGGGCAGTGGTCATCTCGAGTCCTCTTGGCATCCCCGGTGCGGGAGCCTAGATGCACTTGGCCACCGTCTGCTGGACGAGGTGAGCCTCGGGAGGCCGCAGGCTGGGGTGTTGATGTTGACTGCTGGGGGCTTTTGGCATCTGCAGGTGAGTGACTATGAGGGTCCTGCAAGTGCTGAGCTTTGCTACCTGGCAGTAACAAGAACACGGGATGGGCAAACAGACGGTACCTGGGCAGTTCTCAGTGCAGGGGAGCTCCTGTTCTGAGTGACGGTGCCCGCCGGCCCCCAGCGATGTCTCCGGACCGATGTGTTCTGGCTGCTGGGCAGTGTCAGCCAGCCAGCTGTGTCCCGACTTCTGCTGCTCACTCCCTCGGTGCCGCCTCCCCTGCAGGAGCAGCCCTCTATGTGCTTCTGCTGCTCGCTCCCTCGGTGCCGCCTCCCCTGCGGGAGCAGCCCTCTATATGTGATCGAACCCCGGTGAGGGGTAGCAAATCACACGTCATTCTTCTCTGGGGAGGGCATGCTGTGTGTGCTCTCTGCTTGCTCCCGGGTCTTGGGCTCCAGAGGCATTTCCCAGACCAGCGAGTGTTGGAGGGCCCACGCAGCACCTCCTCGTCAGCATGGGCTCGAGAGTCAGCGTCCCCCTCTGGCATTTGGTAGCTGTGGACAGCTTCTTCTCTGTAAATTGGGGATAACTGTTTCTACTTCCGCCCCCAGGGGTGGCCGCGCCCCAGCCTAGATTTCCGTATTGATCACGCACCGCAGACTTAGGAGGAGAGTGAGCCTTTCCACACAGATGGATCACACTGGCTGTTCTTTGAGAATACAGGTAACCTTACGGAGGACTCTCTGCTCAGAAAGTTGGTGGCGTGGTCACAAGACACAGGCTGACCACAGGACCAGGAAGTCTGGGCGCGCTGGCCCTGCAGGATGGACCCCTCCCGTTAGACAGCCTATCCCGTGCCTGGGGAGGGCTCCCGGCGGCGTCACGGAGCCGGGCAGTGGGGTGGCTTCGTTCTGGCCCCTCCTGCTCGCTAGCACACTGGGGCTTGCTGGCATTCAGAGAGAAGGGGATTGTCTGAACCTAAGAGAAGGGCACTGAACATCTGGTCATGGAACTTGTGGACCCCAGGGCTAAGGAGGCAGCATGACCTGACCTGCCAATCCGCTCCTGGGGGCTAAGATCCACAATGGTGACTTTCTCCGTGAACCTGTTCGCAGGTGTCGACTAGTCTTCAGAATCAGAAGGCAGCACTGCAGGCCTGGAAGCCACATGGCCTTGCGCTGTGCCATGAGCGATGAGTCTCTCTCCCTCTGAATCAAGGATGCCAACTCAGGTTTCGCAGAGCCAGCGCAGGAGGTCCCCCACCTCCCTGAAAGACCCAGTGCTTCCCCACACATGCCGCGCTCCCTCTGGCCTGCCTTCTCCCTGAAATGTCGCTGCTACCTGCCTCCCCCAGGCCAACACACCCTGCGGGTCACAGCCATCAACAGCCTCCTTGGGAAGGCCTCATCTAATCCCCAAGACCAGGCATGGGCCCCTCTGTATAGCCAATACTGCATGCCCCTGAGTAGCGTCGTTACCTGTTGTATGGGTTTTGATTATCTTCAGCTAGAAACGATAGAATCCCAGGGGTTTTTTGTTTTGTTTTTCACAACAAAGTCTGGAGGAAGGCAGATCAGGGCTGTCACAGTGCCTCTCCTCCCTAACAACCTCAGGACATGGCTTCTTCTGTCTAATTAATCCACCAGGTGTTGCCTCTTTGCCCAAAGCCACCTTTGCTCAAGATGGCCACTTCAGCACCAGCCATCACATCTGCATTCCAGCCAGCAGGAAAGAAGACCTATGGGAGGAAAGGGCTCGGGTCAGCTGTGCCATTGTTTATGGAAGGGTTCACCACATTCCGCTTATCTGATTGGTCAGATCGTAATCACCTGGCCACCTCTAGCTGCAAGGTGGAGGGTGGAGTTTGAATTCTGGGTGGTCACATGCCCAACTGAACACGGGCTCTATTCCCATGGAAGGGGATGACAGACATGAGGGACAAGAGGAGGTCTGTGCTTTCCTAATGCCCACTTTAGAGCCAGGACTGTCAGAGATTCTCAGTAAGTAGGAGATGTTTGAATGAGTGAGTGAATGGATGCATGGCCGGCAGTGGGACCTGGATGTGAGGCAGAACTCTGATGGGGCTTCACGGGATTGCAGGCTCAGGGCTCCCCTCGCTTTGCTGCTGAGCTGCCCAGGGAGCAGTGTTCTTCTGATCGGAGGGGCAAAGAGGGTCCGACAGCTTTGACTTCAGAGCCTCACAAGGGCCAGGGCATGAGGAGGCCTGCAGGGGATGGAGCGTCTCAGCAGCGCCCCCGCTGTGGGGTCTCTGGGGGAGTTCCCCAATTGCCTCTCCTCCGCTCTGCCCCACCCAAGTGCCCGATGCCCTCTCCCACTCCTGGGTCTAGGCTGGCAGAGATTTAGCAGGTAACCCTGCCTGACTGTCTGCACTTCATTTATCCCACGTCACGGGGGCCCAGCTTTGCAGACAGCTGTGCTATGGGATCATCTTTTATGACCCAATTAGTAGGAGACCCCCCAGATGGCAGAGAGACTTGGGGCGGTCTGCTTCCCACAGCGAGGCTCCTTGTAGTGGAGGTCAGGCTGCTGGATGTTTGAAAAGAAGGAAGGACAGAGGAGAGCAGAGGGAGGGGACCTGACCCTCCCGCAGGGGGAGAGGGAGGATGCTCCTGCCCTTGGCCAGACCAGGAATGGAAGAGGCAGGAAAGGCTGGAACCACCCACACACTTCCCCCATATGGCATCACAGCTGTGGCTCCTTAACCTCTACTTGGGGCCCAAACACGCAAAGGACCCATGCTCCGGTCCCCCCACCCCCTCAGCCTTGTCTGCATCCTCCATCCTTGGTGCAGGTAGCCAAGGGAGAATTCCTGAGGGCTGGGAAGACCTTGCACCTACAGTGTCCAACGGCCTCCTCTGACAGAAGGGGAAACTGAGGCTCAGAGAGGGGCACGTGTCACCCACGGTCCCAGAATAGCTGGAACTAGACCCAAGGCTGCCTGCCTTCCAGGCCACTGGTGTCCTTACTAAGTCCTTCAGAAGGGCCTGTCATCTTGCCTCAGGTACGCCTGGACCAGGAATAGTATGCATTTTAGACGTCAAGAATTTACCCCAATTTCCCACTGGGAGGCTCGAAGCACCTTGTTTCATTATTTCCTACACCCCACTCAGATCATCGCGGGGAACTCCTCGTGGGAATCGTGCGTTTCTTCTTTGGATGGGGGAACTGAGGGAGGGAGGAGTCAATGAGTGACATCCCAGAAAAGATGCCCTCCAACCCAGAGATGTCCCCCCCTGGGCTGCCACCGAGGCTACATCGGGTCCCCAGGGGCCCTGGCTGCCTGTGGCATTGCTTCTGCACGCCCTCTGCACCTGGGGAGCGCTCTCTCAGCTGACTGCATACGTCAGAGTCACTAAGAAGACATCGCTCCAAACGGAAACCCCTTCAGTCTCCAAGGACCGAGTGGTCCCCAAGCTGAGCGAGCTGGACTGATGGGGTTAATGAGGCGGGGGTTCCGCCAGGATGGCCTCGTGGGCAACTGCAGATATGCTCTGAGCTTCAAGGGACTCCTGTTTAAGATGAGGGGTGAGGCTGCGTGCTGCCCACCTTCCCGCCGTGGCATCCCGTTACTCACTTTTTACTTGAAAGTCAATTGCAGGACCTGCTCTAGGCCACAGTCCAATTTAGGTTCCCCCATCAGTGGCGGACACGAGCACAAGCCTGCAGCCCTCGGGTGCCTTTGCTGGGACAGGGTGCATTGACCCCCAAGTCCCCAGCTCATGAGCATGGTATCCCTCCTAGTTGCTCAGCCTGATAACTGTTGCATTTGGAAATAAATGACACACTTTTCCTACATCTGCTCCAGATTTGCATTTCAGAAATTAGAGAACTTAGTTACGTGGTATTACATGGCAGTCCGAGCCGGGTCTTGGAGTATGGAACTGATTGGATATTCTGCCCAAAATAAGAGGAGTTTTGAGCTCTTTCCAGGAAATTGAGTGGAACACCCAAACTGACATCCAATATTAAATAGTATATTTGTATAGTTGTTCTGTAGAGTTCCTTGGCATCCAACACCTGAGAGCAAAATGTATAAATGGGGAAATTGAATACCTGGTTAAAATGATGCTCATCAGGGCTAAGAAATTAAAATATTACCGTATACACTCCAAGTCAGGCTGCTTATAAAGGTAGAGCTATTAAAACATGATTAGCTGAACCGTATTGTGTCTCAAAAATGTCATACACCATTAAAGTTGAAAAGACTTTGATGCAAACACCCCTGGCCAAGGCTGTGCCCCGTCAGCAGCAATGTGCTGGGGAATGTTCACTGCAAACATACAGCCTTCCTGAGTGAGGGGAGAACGGGGAGCCGCCTGGGGCAGCAGGACGCCCTGAGGCTGCCGGGGCACCCAGCACCTCGGGACTCTGGTTCACGGGCTCAGGAGCACGTGACAGTGGAAGGATCCAGTCCAGGGCAGAGTTGTCAGAGTGGGCGGGGCAGGGGCAGGACTGGGTGCAAAATTTAAGGGAATGCCCCAAAAATCTTGGCAATCGAGAAGTTAATATTTTAATATAATATTTAAAAACAAAAATAAACTAGCGTACTACTGCCTGCTGCCTGGCCCTTTTGTAAATAAAGCTTTATTGGAACCAGGGCCAAGATGAGGGTGTGGCAAGTAAGGCAGGGCTGTGCAAGTTCAGGATCAGATTCTGCTGTTATAGAAAGTTGATGTTTTGTTCATCATGGATTTTTTGGTACTATTTCAAGTTTTGGGGTGTCCATTTAAATTTGGGGCCTGAGGCAAGCATCCCACTCGCCTTACCTGGCCGTAGCCCTGGCCAGGGGAGTAGTTTTGGATGGTGTGCTTCCACCCCCATCCCCCAGCAGGACAGGATGGTGGTGTCTCTGTCAGGGTCCCCACAAGGCGACTATGTTTGGAATCCCGTGCCCACGGTGCGTGTGCTGGGAGCACAAAGCCCCTGCAGGAGAGCCTGGCCCCATCCCAAAGCGACCCCTGTCTGACCCACTGCCGTGAACATTTTAGTGAAAATCACGGAAGGCAAGCCCCCCGCCCGCCCCATCCCACCACCCTACCCCCAGGAGCAGGCCGGGGGCCCTGAGTGCGTTCTCAGTGCTGGTCTTAGGGCACCTCCAACATCCCCACCCACTGCTTGTGGCCTTGGGTGTGGCGTACAGCCTGGGAGGTCCTGGAAAGCCTGCAGTGGATTTGGGAATGACCTAGGCTCACCCTGCAGGGTGGGAGAGGATTAGAACCTGGCCCCGCCATTATCCAGTCATGCTCCTGCATCTTGAGTCTCCTGATTTCCTCATCTGAACTTGGTGGGGACCACAAAACCCGCCCTGCCGCATCCCTGGATTGGAGCTTCTTAAACCTTAGGCTAAGTGGGTGAAGGTGATCCTACTCTAAAGGGCTATACACAGATCAAAACGCAATGTTCTCTTGCAGAAATGGGGTCAGAGATGGTAAGCATCTTATCCAAGATCACACAGTGGATGAGTGGGGATGTGTCTTCAGGAAATCCCAGGTCTTGGTCTCCACCGAATGGGACCTGCCTTGGGATATGTGCTAAAGCAGAAGGCTGCTTCCCACCCCGAAGTTTCTGGTTTGATAGGTCTGGGCCGGGGCCCAAGAACTGGCCTTTCTAACTTGTTCCCGGGTGCCGCCACACTGCAGTCAGGGACCTCACTCTGGAAAGCCTCTTCTGAGGGCCAGTGGGGAGGGGGCGCTGGAGGGAGGGAAGCCTAGGCTGAGAGAAAGGAAGCTGATAGCTCCAAATGACGTGGATTCCCAGACCCCACCCCACACCTGCTGAAGCAGAGGGTGGCCAGGGGTGGGGGTATTCATCTTTGCCCCCCTCCCAGGTGATTCTGATGCCCACAAGGTAGAACTACTCCCCACCCCCTCCACTTACCAGTACTTGAGAGTTCTAAATGCCGATCCTTGTGCCCAACCCCGCAAGGCTGAAATCCAACATCTGGGAGTCAATGCGGGCATCTCTACCTCATAGAACCCTCTGGATGATGCTATGTACCCCCCCACACACACACCAAGGTGTGTGCTAAAGTCTCCGAGGGGAGACCCCGGCTGCACTAAGAGTCGCACCTACGCAGGCCGCTGAGCGAGGCCACAGCTGATGAACAGCCCTGGGGCAGACAGCCATCTGAAAAGCGGGTAGATTTGGTGTGTTCGCAGAAAATTGTATGTGAGGACATTGGGCAGGGCACCGTTATTCTGTAGGGTTGGCTTTTCCTTTAAACCACTGAGGCCTGGAACGGGCCCAGATACAATAGAATTGACCATACTGCCCACTTAGGGTACAGACCACACGGCCTCATAAACGGGCAGAGAGACCTATAAGCTGAACTAACAGCAGCCCCCCCCCACCCCCACCCCCCGCCTGTTTGGCTTGGCAGAGCCGAGACTTCGTGCCTGTCCTTATTAGTATTACTATGGGTTCTTATGGTGACTCACCTCCCACGTGTGAGCCTTCCCCTCACTGCCTGAGGAGGAAACCTCTCTGACGTCTGCGTGGCCACTTAGATTCGCCAGGATGGTTGTGGCCCTCGGGGCCATGGTCCCTGGGCTCAGGCCACTCGGAGGCCTGGCCCACCGTTGTCCTCTGGGGCCTCGTTCCCTGGTGTCGGGCACACGGTGTCGGCTTCACTGGTGTGCTCTGCTCGATGCGGACAGGAGGGAGGGGCGGCCAAGCTCTGGAGGGGGCCGAAGCCACTTGGGGGCACTGCTTCTGGCTGGAACCGGGCAGGCCCTTAGGCCAGACTGTGCCCTTTGCTCAGCCATAAGCCTGAGGAAGAGAAGCTGGATTGGCCTCCAATACTGGGCGAGACTGGGCGTCTGGGGTGTGGGGCAGGACTGGCCGGGTTCAGGTCCCCAGTCTGGCTCAGGCCCGCTGGTGGTCATCACGTGGCTGAAAACCACCACCACCACCAGGAAAAACCCAAGTAAAACCGCCTCACCGTGCCTCAGTTTCCCCATGTGGGAAAAGGGAATCATAACCACAGTGTCACGTAGGGCTGTTTTAAATATAATATGGATTTGGCCACATAGTGCAGACTGGTAGCACTGAGTTCCCAGGAGGCCTCTATTCATCTACCCATCCCTCTAGCCACCTTTTAACAAAAATTTTTTTAATTTAAATTTTTTTTTTTTTTCCAGTCCTAGATTTCACCTCTGGGGTCCAGTTATTAACCCAAATGCCTCTGTTGAAGGTTTTCGCAGTGTGCTTCTGCAGCCTCCTACAGAAATGCAGCTGGCCCTTCCTTGGGAACCTGATGGGCAAAGTCAGAATTTAGAAATTTCTAGGCAGATAAAAAGGGACTATGGGGGTCTCCAAGGAGGGAATGCTGCGGGAGCAGAGGTGCCCCACGAAGGACTGGACTTGCCGGGGCAGAAGCTGAATGCCACTGACCGCCCCCAGCTGTAGGGTTTGACACAGAACCAGCTCATTGGGGCCCCGCAGCTGGGCACTTGCTGTCCCCTGGGTGCCGTCCATGGCACCTTTCTGGTTGCTGCTGTCTGTTGAGGGTCAAGCAGTGACTCCACTCCTCAGGACCCAAAGGACCTGTGAGAAAATTAGCCTTCACTCCCTGTGAAGATAGCCCAGAGGTGGGGGAGGCATTGTGTTTCCCCAGCTTTTATTATGGGAATGTTCAGACATACAAGAAGGTTGAGAGGAGTCTCCAGCAACACCCATACACCCACCCCCACCCAGATTCCAGCTTACACCTTGCTTTTCTTGCTTTATCTGGTACCTGTTCATCTGTCCGTCCCTCTGTCCGTCACTCCTGTATCAACTTTTATTTCATTTAATTTTTATGCAGACATCAGATTGCTTTGCTTCTGAGGCTGGCCTATTTTCCCCAGGTATCTCTGTTTAAGATTTTAATAAGGTGAAGTCCCTACAGAAATGCAGCTAGCTGTTCTTGATTGAACTCTCTCCTAATCACACATGTACGTGAGTGGTAAGGCAGTTACTTGGGACAGTGACTCTGCCAGGTACTGTGAGTGCCTCTAATCCCCACCTCTTTGTCTCCTCCAAGAATTAAAACTACAAAAACATCAAGTGCAAAAATAAAACAAAAATTTAAAAACTCTGAGCAGGTTTCTTCTTCCCCTTTGTAATATCATTCATTCATCCATTCACCCATCCAGCCATCCATCCATGCACCTACCTACCCATCCACCCATACATCTATCCACCCATGTACACATCCATCCATTCATCCACCCACCCAACCATCCATCCATTCACACACCCATTCATCCACCCATGTGCCCATTCATCCACCCATGTACCCATCCATCCATCCACCCACCCACCCAGCCATCCCTCCATGCACCCATTCATCCACCCATGTTACCCATGCACCCATGCACCCATGTACCCATCCATCCATCCACCCACCCACCCAACCAACCATCCATCCATCCATTCACCCACCCATGCATCCATCCACCCATCCATCCAAACATCCATCTTTGCAGAAAGCATTTACCCAGAGCATCATCATTAGTCACCACATGGACCTCGTTTAATCCCACGACAACTGTTACTACCTCCTTTGGACACGTGAGGAAAGTGAGACACAGCAACTTACCCAATGTCATAGAGCTCTCACAGGCTGTGCAGGGATTTGACCTCCCACAACAGTGCCTGGGGCTGTCTGGCTCCTCCCCCTGTACGGACCTGGCTATTCCAAATGGGCAAGAATGGAAGTGGGCAATTCCTTCCTCCTTGGTGTATTTGTGACCTCCGAGTGTGACACCACTGCCCCCCAAGTTTTTAAAGAACCCCCCCAAGCCAGGGAGTTTCCCTCCTGGGGAGCTGGGGTTTGGCCTTGCCTACGTCTAGAATCCAAGAAGAGTCAGTTCTGGATTCAGAGCCTTTTCCTGGAAAGAGCATGTCCCATCCACCAGAGTCTCATGCAGTCGTGTCTGGGAACAAAACCGCATTTCCTGTGTTTACCGAAGCTGTTCTGTAGGATGAGTGGAGACCCAGGTCACCCCATGCTCAGGCACATTCCGAGGGAACCAGCCACCCCAGGAAATAAGTCAGGGTGAGGTGGAGGGCACGGGGCAGGTGCTGGGCGGGGGCTGCATGGAAGGTGCCCCAGGACCTGGCGGGACAGGCCATCCGAGAAGACAGAGGTGGGGAGCCTGCCCTGCAGTGGGACTGAGCCTGGCTGGAGACCCCTCAGGCTGGGCACTCAGTAACTAGAGTGAGGCCGACCACTCATCGCCATCGCCAATGGAGACAACAGCAGCTGGTACTGCTGTTCGAGTAACTTCTGTGGCCAAGCACTTGGCCCAGTCCATCTCTCTCTGAGGCAGTGGTCACCGTCATCCCTACTACAGTGACAGGGAAACTGAGGCTTGCAGAGTTGAGTGACTTTTCCCCAAGTCACAGGGCAGCCATGGGGTGAAGCCTGGGCCCAAACCAGGGACTGTCTGAGTCCAAACACCTCAGCTGCTAAGTCACATGCAGGGTTCGCTCAACTGGTGAAGGCTTGTAAATCCCAAGAACAGATGGGGAAACTGAGGCTGGGTAGAGCAACAGCCTGCCCGGCTCTCGTCTGAGTAGGTGGCAAGGGGTAGGGCTTGTTCATCTACTCGGACAGTTTTTCACTTTCCAACTTAACCCCCAAAAGAACAAGTAAAACAAAACACTGAACCAAGCAACCGCCCTGCACCCTCTAGCTGTCTGTGGGTAGCACCCCTTCGTCGCCCCCCTCCTCTGGCCGGCCCACCCAGGCTGGGCCGTGCCAGGAGCCCCCAGTCCCTGGAGCAGAGCGTTGGTGGGCAGCCCAGGATGTGTGCCTTCACTGTGTGGCCCCCTCCATCCAGGGCTCCCCCAGGCCCGGTCTCCATGGTAACCAGGGTGGGTGCCTGGACCATGCAGGAGGACCCCAGATAGACCCTACTTCCTTGCTCTGTGCTTCCTTTGGAAGCCAGTGGAAGGTCAGGGCATCCTCACTCTAAAAAGCAAGGTAATAAAAATAAAAAGCGAAGTAATAAAAATAACACAAAATGGAAGCGTTCAATGAAAACACTCGGGACACATTACTCTTTGTGCCCAATAAAGGCTGGTTCACCCATTTCACAGGTGGGGACGCCGTGGTTGGGGGATGTTTGTTAACTTGCCCAAAGCTGCCAGTGGTGTATGGAGAGTGGGCAACCCTCCTGAGATCCCGCCTCTGCCCTCTCCCTGACCCCCAAGCCACCCTCATGGTCCAGATGCCCACACCTGCCCCCAGGTTGTCTGAGCCCTCCCACCCACTGTGGCCAGCTCCCACCTGCATTAGCCTTGGGTCTGCTGGGTGCCCTCGGGATGCACACGTGGGCTCCTGAGCCCCATCGCGATGTCCCTCTGGTTTAACCAAAACCTGCGAGGAGCCTCAGAGCATGGCCTGACCCCTCTGCGTGTCTGGGCAGGATGGAAACTGAATTCCAAAAACCACAGAACCCGGGAGGGGCGGGGGTGGTGAGCTTGCTCATCCACCCCCTCCGGTTGTTGCAGGGGTCACCTGGATCCGCCCTGTGGGAAAACCCGCCCTGCCGTCCTCGGCCTCCGGCTGCTGGTCCTGTGTCTGTGGCGTGGGGGCTGGCAGGCCTCGGCCTGAGGCAGCACATCTCAAACTTGATCTGGGGCCTCAGCAGCACCCGAGGGGATGTTTGAGGCACAGATAGCTGGGCCTGCACCACCACTCCTGCCCCTCACCCCTGGAGTTCCGTGAGGGCCGGGGTGATGTCGGGGTTTGATATCTAACAGGGTTCCCGGGTGACACGGTTGCTGGGGTCCAGACCTTGAGAGCCACCCACTGAGTGACTTGCCGACCAGTCTTTCTTAATGGTGTTGTGGGCCGGACAGTCCTGCCTGTAGGTGCACAACGTATCTAACTAGGGCCCCCAACCCTGGGACAAACAAAACCATTTGTGAGGGGGGGCTGCCACATAGGGCCGCAGCTGAGGAGCGAGCCAAGGATGGCGGACTTCGCCCGGGCCGAGTGCCCCGCCGACAGTCAGCACCAGCACACCAGTCCTGCGCCGTGCCGTCTTGGCGCTGGGTCCTGCAGCTTCCGGTCAGGCTGCCCCAGCTGAGGCCAAGTGGAGCTAAGACTAGCTAGTCTTCCTTGCTGAGCTGAGCCTCCACTTCTCATCTGTGAAATGGGCCTAATAATGCCATCCCGGATGAGGTCATGTGCATAAAATTCCCCACAGATGCCGTGCACGACCAAGTGGGTGTTTCTGGCATCACAGTGGCCAGTTGAGCAAACGGGTCCTCCCCCCGCTGCGTGAAACACGCTGGCCCCTTACCATGAGTTCCTGGATTCATTTCTGTCATCATAAAAGATTGTCTTTCCGTGAGCAAGCCTCTACTCATGGCGGCTTGTCAAGAAGTGTCTCCCGCTCCCCACCTCCTCTCCCCCTCGCCTCCTCTTTGAGGTCCAATGGAAATGGTCGCCAAAGCAGGGCCCATTAAAGCATCAGGGCTGCCAGATTGGCCCTGGTCCCCGTCACCGGGCCCTGTGCCTCGGATGGCCTGGTGGAGAGGTTGGGCACAGGTCCTGGCCACCGCCCAGATGTTGGGGTGGGGAGACGTGTCTGCAGTTGGTGGGGGGTGGAGAGGGCCGGGCGGGGAGACAGAGGAGCATGAATAATCCGCTGACCTTTCCTCTCCGTGTTTGGGTGAACATAAGCCTGTTTACAATAAACCCCAGGGAGATTTTTCATCCTTCCAAATGGAACAAGGGTTATGTAAGCAGAGAGACCTTGAGCTCGGCAAACACCTGCTCTAGGGGCCAAATGGAGGGAGATCAGGAGAAATGGAGCCCTCCATTGACTCGTTGACGTGGCATGGCCTTCATTAAGCTGGGGCCGGCTGGGAAGGGCAGAGGGTGCTTCCCCAGGGGGCACTCCTTCCCTGCATCTGCAGGTCAGGATGAGCACACAGCCTTGGACCCCAGGGTGGCTGCCCATGTCTAGCTTTTATTTCTCAGTTGCTCTGGGTGTCCTCTGTGTTTAAAAACAGACCTGCAGATATTCTGATTGCAGTCAGTGGGAAAGCAGGAAATCCATGCAGGGAAAAGAAAAAAAAAAATCAAGAGCAATTCACTCCTTGCTAGTTTTTGTCCTTCTGCTTTACACTATCCTTGGTGACTTTTAGTGGGCAACTTGACCCAGAAATGTTAATTTACAGAGGCTCATCTTCCATCTTTGTGTTTGAATATATTGTGTTAAGTAAGATAAGCTATTCTGGAAACATGAGGTCAGCAACACATGTCTTTGGACAATGTTTTTAAAGATTTTATTGATTTATTCGAGAGAGGGGTGGGTAGGAGCAGAGAGAGAGGGACAAGCAGACTGTGCTGAGCTCAGAGCCCGACGTGGGGCTTGATCTCAGAACCCTGAGATCATGACCTGAGCTGAAATCAAGAGTCGGACGCTTAACAGACTGAACCACCCAGGCGCCCTGATCTGTGGGATTTTTTAAATGGAAGTTCTAGGTTGGTTGGCAACGTGTACCCGTTAATGATTTGGGTAAGTCTGGCTTAATCCCACTTGGGTGGGATTGTGTCTTCAGCATTTCCCCAAGGGGCACAGACTGGGAAGCTGAGACTGAGTTCAACCTCCAGCTTAGACCAAGCCCTGCCAGAGAGAAGGAAGGGTCGTGGCTTATGATGTGTCCCAGCACCCCCCACCCCGTTTTTAGCTTCTCAGCCAGGCATTTGGCAGATTGTATTTTCAAAAATAGCTGCAACAAGATCTCCCACCCCCCATGCTCTTCTTATAGTGTCCACACCACAGGTGAGGATCTGAGTTGTCCTCAGTGGGCCTGTGACTGTAGCAGAAGCAAAGCTGTGTGACTTCCCCGAGTAGGCCCTACAGGGAGGTATAGTTTCTGTGCAGTCCTGTTGGGACATTCATTCTTGGAACTTGGCCACCATGATGTGGGGAAGCCCAAGAGGCCCACATTGAAAGGAAGCAAGACTGGCTGCCTTCAGCTGGGCTGAACTCCCAGTTGATAGCCAACACCGACCAGCCAGCCCTGAGCTGCCATCTTGGACATGGACCCTTCAGCGTCCCCAGCTGACTCCTTGTGGAGCAGAGATGGTGGGCCTTCTTGCAGAGCCCTGCCCAAACAACAGCTTTGTGAGCTAAATACAGGTTTGCTGGGTTTTGTGTTTTTTTTTAAAGATTTTATTTATTTATTTGACAGAGACAGAGACAGCGAGAGAGGGAACACAAGCAGGGGGAGTGGGAGAGGGAGAAGCAGGCTTCCCGCCGAGCGGGGAGCCCGATGCGGGGCTCGATCCCAGGACCCCGGGATCATGACCTGAGCCGAAGGCAGCCGCTTAACGACTGAGCCACCCAGGCGCCCCACAGGTTTGCTGTTTTAAGCCACGAAGTTTTGGGGTGATTTGTTACACATCATACAGGTGTTTCCAGTGAAGGTAGAAATTAGACTAGTGACCATAACAGGGAGCGCTCCTCCCTGACAGTCAAGGTAACGCAAGCTTGGCACGCACGCACGCGGCACACACCATCTCACATAAGCCTTTCTGGGCCCCACAGGGCTGGCCTGTTGTTGGCTCCTTTTTCGTGAGGAGGAGGAAGCTGAGACTCAGACAGGTTAACCCACCTGTCCGTGAGTGTGTGGCCAGGAAGTGCAGCCGCTGGGTGTGTAACCCACAGTGTCCGACTCCAGAGCTGCCCCCGGGTTACACGCTCCCAGTCCTCAGGCCAACGCGCAAGGCCCTCCTCAGTGGGGCTCCCACCGTCCTGGATGTTTCCCCAGTGCGTCCACACCTACTCAGCGATCCAGCCGCGTGCCTGGAGATCCCCCACAGACCCCACTCGGGCCTCCCGCCAAACCCTTGCTTCTGCCGTGTCCTCCACCTGGGGTGGCTTCCACCGGAGGAAACCTGCCCATCCAACCAGACCCATTTCGCAGGCCAGCTGCTCTGCAAAGCTTCTCATGCGTGCAGAGTGGGTGCCATCTCAGAGCTCCAGGCCTGGAGAAGATCCTGGATGATGGCCTTCGGGCGAACACCCTGACTCTAACCCGCCTGAGGGTGCCTGGATCACAGCCCCCTTCCACTTCCCATCCAGCCTGGCCTGCGCCTCTCTCAGGCATCATGTTTGAATGCTCTTTGATAACTCCTGCCATGGACTGTGATGCCCTTCAAGTGCAGGGCGTGTGTATTCACCACATTTGTGCAGTCAGCCCCACGACTACCAAATACATGTTGGTTCGCTGAACGTCACCCCAGGGAGCTCTTACCAAGGCCAGGCCTCACCCTCGGTGCTGACGAGGCTGGCCCACACTAGTCCGCCCATACCCCCAGACTCCCATCTTTCATTTGGTGGAGCCCCTCCCACTCCCCTGGGTTGGCTGCGCCCATGCACACCTGGGATAGAGAGGGCTTTGCAGCTCTGTCCCTGTAACAGAGGGTCCTGAGGGGGCAGATGGGGACCTCCCTTCAGCAGGAGGCACTCCTCCCTGGTGCTGGGGCAGTTGGTGGGTGATAGGCCAAGGGATCTGCCTCAACCACATGAGTGCCTGTTCCTGAGCACAGCCCCTGTTAAATGACTGATCCACCCAATGACTAGACAAAGTCTGGTCCTCCGGCCTCAACTCAGGACAAGCCAAGCTCCAGAAGGGCTGCCCCAGCTCCAGAGCTCCCCATGGGATTAGCTGCACCCAGCCTGACTTCTCCAGGCATGTGGGGTAGGTCCCAGTGGGCAGTCCCCAGCCCAGCTCCCACATGTAATCTCTGTCTCAGAGTCTGCTCTCTGAGGACCCATGTCGGTCTCTCCCTTCACTGTGTTTCCTGGATGTTCACAGGATGGCTGGTGATTATGCTGCCACCTTGGAGGACAGAGTCCATGGGGAGCATTGTGGTGAGCTGGGAGGAGCCACCCATCCCCAGGGCATTATGTGAGACAGACACTTCTACACTGTTACTTGGGGTCTTTCCATCACACACACCACTCAGCTAACATAGCATCTTGTTTGATTTTGCACAACCACCCCTGAAACTAATCCTGTCTTCATTTTATTTATTTTTTTAAAAAAGATTTTATTTATTTTAGAGAGAGAGAGAGAGTGAGCGAGCAGGGGGAGGGGCAGAGGGAGAGGGCAAGAGTCTCAAGCAGACTCCGCGCTGAGGGCAAGAGCCCGATGCAGGACTCAGTCTCATGACCCTGAGGTCATGACCTAACCTGAAATCAAGAGTCAGATGCTTAATGGACCGAGCCACCCAGGCGCCCTCTTGTTTTCATTTTAAAGAAGTGGAATCCAGAGGAATCAGAGAAATGAAGTCACTTGGTTGAGGCTGCACAGCTAGGAATCACATCTTCTGACCTCACTGCATCTCTCCCTGTCACCGCTCTTGGCATCTCTGTCACCTCCCGCCCCAGCCTCACTCCTGCACCTGCTAGCCTGGCGTCACACCACTAACTTCTTGTCTTTTGGGGCAGCTTCCTTGGCACCATGTCCCTGGAGCTGGTCCTGAGGGTGATGAAGCACTGCCCACTCCAGGCAACCTTGACTTACCAGAGTGTGCAGGGATGTCCTCCAGCTGGAACGTTCTCCTAACCACACCAGAGCATATTTCAACATGACAGGGAAGATGTCTCAGAGTGAGTGTCCTGGGGTTATTCTTCATTCACCTGGCATCATGAGGTCCCATCGTCCTCCACTGTGCCTGACCTTAAGGGATTCAGCTCCGATGCCTCTTCTTCTAGGAAGTCCTCCTGACTTCCTCCACCCTGCTCCAGCTGCACTCCTAAACCTCCAGCAGGGCTTTGCCCCAGCATCCTTATTGCCCAAATGTGAACCCACTGAGGCCTCAGACTGGGCTGCACTTTTCTTCCTTGTGTCCCCAACCTCCTGCAAGGTACACAGGAAAGAGGGGATGTGTGTCCTAAATGCTCACAGAGGAAGAGGGGGGACACTTAGAGCCCAGGAGCCTCAGCCCACCACACACTGGGCCACATTGAGAGAACGGTCCTGGCATCTCAGGCCTGGCCAGTGGAAGGCAGAGGGTTGTGGGGGAGTCTGGAGACCTGGGTTCTCATTCCAGCTTTCCCAGTAACCTGTGGACAGTAACAGTAACTCATGTTTAAGGAGAACTTTGCATGTGCCAATGCTGTTTTAGAAAGGCCTTACCCTCAACCTCATGACCACTCTGTAAGGAAGGTTGCTGGGGACAGAGGCCATGACAGAGGTGGCGATCAGAAGGTACCTAACCAGCGTGCTACCCTGCCTCTGGGAACCTTGCTTGTCACAGGGTCTGCGTCTCCCCACCTGCCGACTGCAGGCTCAGCTCCACAGGTCCTGGTGCCTGATTCAGTTCTGAGCCATGGTCCTTTGTCCGCTGAGCTGGAGCCAGGTCGCTCGCACCTGCTTCCTGAGTGCCTGGTCCAGAGGTGCATTTGAAGAGTGCCCTTGTCATCCACCCACTGTCACATGTGGTGCTGGGGTTCCCTGGCCAGCCACAGAAGCTGGGTCCACCCAGCATGCTGTCAGGCACCATAGCTCCCCTCCGTGTCCCGGGGAGAGACCCTGTGAGTCCAAAACGGAACACCAGGAGCTGGAAGGGGTTTGTCAGTGGTGCTCCCCTCCCACGTTGCTGCACCCTCCACACCTGGAATCAAGGGTTCCTCCTACTTCTTTCTGTAGCCACCTGAGATAAAGGCAAGAGGGCCAGGACGTGCTGGGCTGGGTGTGGGTTCAGATCTCGGTGTCAGCCTACCTAAAGCTGAGGCAGATGCCAGTGGACGGTAATGTGGGCACACGCCCATTCCTACAGTGCAGAGTACAGAAAGTCTAGTGCCATTCAGGGCTGCCATTGATGGGAGGTTCTGAGCTAGACGTCCTCTGTGCTTCAGCTCACCCAATCTTCACAACCACCCAGGGAAGTAGGTGGTATTTTCATTCCCTCTGGCAGATGGGGAAACTGAGGTTTGGCAAGCTAAAGTGACCTCTGTGAGTCACACACCTAGTAAGCAGTGCATCAGGACCAGAACCCGTGGGGTCAAACCTCAGAGCCCCAGCTTCTCCCACCTCGGAACAATTTAATTATAAAATAAGCTGGGGGAAAAAATGGATATTTCTTTTCAAAAAGAGTATGAAAGATTATGACCTCCCTCCCGCTGCAGACCCTGTCTTTCTTGCTAACCTCACTCCCTCTGACAACCATTGTTATGTTTTTTTGGCTACCTTTCCAAAACTGTCATATGCATCTATAAGCAAAAATACACTTTTTACAACAGGAGTGCACAACACACAGTGATCTGCACCTTGTTTACTTCTCTCTGGGTGATTGCACAGTGAATGTGGTACATTTCCTTCCCGCCAGGAGCTCACACACATACAGGCTTCCGCCCATTAGAGGAGTCTCTGTGGCTGGACTCTTCAAACTGCAGCAGGCCTCCATCCTTGGGTGCCCTTGTTAAAAACAGATTCTGGGAGTCCACATCTAGAGATTTTGTTTCAGTAAGCTGTCCAGTTATTTACTGCTACAGGACAAACCACTCCAAATTTTAGTGGCTTAAAACAGCACTGATCATTTATCTTGCATAGATTTGGAATTTGTGCAGGGTTCGGTGCAGAAGGCTCTGCTCCATTGGGTCAGCTCAGCCAGGGCTGGAAGATCTGCTTCCAAGACAGTGCGCTCCTTGAGGTGTCAGCTGGACCAGCTGTCTGCACAGAACTCCGTAGGAGCTGTCAAGCAGGGTCTTGGCTTCTCTCTGTGTGGCCTCACCCCTGGGCTGCTTGGACTTGCCCACAGCATGGCAGCTGAGAAGCGAGGCTTAGGACATCGAGAAATAAATCTTCTGCCCATTTATCTATCCATTGACCAATTTAATGATTAAATATCCTACAGCCACCTGTATATTTAACATAAGTAAATCCAAATTATTTATTGCTATAAGAAAATATATTAAATAAATCCTTGTTAGGCATCTACTCTGTGTGAGACATAGGAGTCATGCACTAGGCATAGCTGTACTGTGTCTGCAGAAACCAGGGAGGCCATTGGCCTTCAGTTTTGGTGGTGGTGGTGGCAGTGCTGACTTCACTGGTATTCTCAGTGGTGCTGTTTTTCAGGCTCTCAGTAACGTCGAGCTTTGTCCGGGCCAGAAAACTGTTGTTATGTACACGGCAGCTCTTGGAGGAGCAAAAGCAGGCATTTGCACTCGGTCTTTGGACATGTGTGATGTTCACTCCAGTCTGTTCAGGGAAGACACCCAGAAGTCAGTCTTTGTCTGGGACGAGCTGCAGATGTGGTCCCAATAAGCTATTTGACTAAAGGGCTTTGGGAGTGAGCAGCCCTTTTATGAGCTCAAGGAAGAAAATCTTGTTTCTGTTGCTGTTGTTGTTTTTACCTGATTGGTGTGTATTTGACTTCTTTGAAAAGCCTTGTTAGCAATACTTTCACCGGTAATTATGGCAGCAGGTTTGCTTTGGTGGCCACGTTGGGCTCTGCAAATATTTGCTGACAGCTTATGTGTCCTGACATGTTCTGTATGTGAAGTACAGTTCCAAACCCTGCATGCACAAGGAAGCCGGCGTGGTTGCAAGATGCTTGGTCAGAGTTTAGATGGAAGGGCTCTTTGCCTTGCTGGAGACCTTGGTCTAAGATGGCCCTGCCAGAACTTTCCCAGGGCCCTTTGTGCAGACTGTGAAGCCACTAGCATGAGTGGGTGTTTTGATATCAACACGTATCTCTGTTGTGCCTCCCCAGGTACTTCCAGGTGAGCACTATGTGCTTTTAACGTAAGGAGGAGGAATATTATCTTAGTGTGGACCCTCCCACCCCGCCCCAGCACTGGATCTTCAGACAAGGATTTGAGCTCATCAAGTGACTTGAGAAGTGTTACGAGTCGATTGTGTCCCCGAAAAGATGTGTTGAAGTCATAATCCTGTGATTGTGACCTTATTTGGAAATAGGGTCTTCGCAGATGTCATCAAGATGTAATTTTGAAAAATTTCAACCCTACAGTTGAAAGAATACTGCTATGAACTCTCATGTACGCTTTATGCAAACTCACCAGTTAGTAACATTTTGAAAGGCAGGGATTTCTTCGCATCTGTGTTTTATGGATACGTACTTACAAACAGAACTTCCCCCGCCATCAGTTTTGAGGTGGGGGCTTTGATTCTCACACTTGCAGCTGTATGTCCAGCACTGGCACGATGCCTGGTGCAGGGCAGGCACTTGTTAATTTTCGTTAAACAGATGCGTGCCTGAAGTTTACGTGGGTTTAGGCGGTCGTGTGATGACCCGTGGCCTTGCACGCTCATGTCGGCTCCTTGAGGGCGGGGCCCCTTCTGGCTTTGTTCACTGATGCTCACCTCACCTGGTTTACTCCATCCTCACATCGCCTCCGTGGGGCTGCATCTTATTTTACCCATTTTTCAGATGATAAAACCGAAGCCCAAAGAAGTCAGGACATTTGCGCAACCCACACTCAGACTGGAGTTCTAAGGCCCTGCCCTCAGCCCGTGCTCTCTCAGCTGGCAGTGCTGCCCAGTGGCTAGGGAAGCGAGGAGGCTCACTGCTGAGCCTCACCCCACACTGCCGCGTACCAGGGTGACTGCGCTCTGGTGTCATCTGCAGGCCGTGCTGGCGCACCCGGCTCACCTGCCATGCCCACCCCCCACTCTCACCCCATGCTGACTGCTACCTACTCAACCCACTGGTGAGCTCAGCTCTGCTCGTGTTGCTGGGTGCAGAGGGATAGGAGTGTGTAGTCTTCCTGATACCTAAGGATAAAACTTTTCATTAGAAAAAAGCAGAGAAGCAAGAAGAAAAAGATTTCGGGTAATCCGCCGTTCAGAGATAACCACTTTGAATATTTAAATGTCCTTCTCCCACCTTTGGTGTGTTTTAAAAACTTGCTTGGCTGTGTTTATTTAGCACACGTTCTCTGTCAAGAGGTACACCAGTCACCTCATTTCATCCTCACTCACGAAGTTCCTCCAGGTTTGCAGGATTACGGTCCCCGTTTACTGGACTGAGGAGAAGGGAATTGTTCAGAGCCCCAGAGAGGGAGTGATGGAGCTGTGACGCAGGCTCAGCTAGCCTGCTGGCAGTCTGTGTGCTCACCCGTGCACACGCACTTGCACACACATCTGCACGTGCACATGCACCCATGTGCTCACACTAACCCAGGCACGCACACTCACGCACACGCGTGCATGCTGACGAAGAGGTGAAGCTGAACGCAGCTCCGAGAATGTCTTAATGCAGTAACAACAGGGATGTATTTCTGTTTCACTAACAGAACCCCCTGCACCTCCAGGCCCTGCTTCCTCACTCAGTCCCTTGGTGCTGGGTACTTAGATAAACACCGCCACAGTGAACATCCTAGAGTTAAATCTCTTTGCACACATCCTTAATTATTTCCTCTCTGTAAATCCCTAACAGTGGGGAATTCAAGTCACTGTTTATTCATACTTGCAATTTTGGTAGATATTGCTCAATCGCCTTCCAGAAAAGCTGAACAAATTTGCACTGTATCTGAGCGGGATCAACGAGGTTTTGAAAATCTGTCTTAATGAGGGCTCTGGTGTCGTAGATGCTTTTTTGGACACTGAGACCCCAGCCATGTTCCAGGGAGGAATATTCCAGTTACCTAGGAAGCTGGGCCAGCAAAATGTGGTGCTGGAAAGGAAAGCAAGAGAAGGAAGCAGGACAGGAAGCTCAATCCTGTATAGATTTCTTGAGAAAGGCTCTTCCCTTAGAATCAATTTGCCTGCCTTTGTCCTCCAGATTGTTCCCGCCCAAGACTAGCCTTTATAAGGAAGGGAGAGAATTGACTCTGTCACCACTGGGAATGAGTTATATCCCAGTGGCCACAAAACTTGTCCTAAAGCCTTAGAGATGATTGCAAGGAGGGGTGTCTAAATGACCTGGCGGGAACTGGTGATGTCACCACTTAACTGGGACGGGGCAGGCAGAGGGCGCCGAGCAGAGTGCCCAGAGCCAGAGGCACAGTGCATTATCAGCCACAGGTGAAGCTACCTTCAGTGGCCGGCGGGCCTCCCACTCTGCTAGCTAGCATCTCCCCAGCGAGCTCACTGAATCCCCTACTTTACAGACTAGGAAACCGGGGCTCTGGTAGTTCTGAACAGGGATCAGCTAAAACCCCAATTCCTGCTGTCCGAGAAGGCTACCCAAAAACCCCGCAGAGTAAAATGGAGATGTGTTTTGCAACAGTCTTGGCAGTGGGGCACGGGCTGGGGTGCGGGGCCGGGCTGGGTGGTCCGGCCCCCAGATGACCTGCCGGGCAGCCCCGCTCCCTGGGAGAAAGTGCCTGCCTGCAGAGTTTTCTCCCAAGAAAAGCCCTATCAGAAGAGGTGGTTCCTCAAGGCTGCCTCATGCCAGACACACAATGAAATGGTTATTAATGTTGGAGGTTTCATAAATTTTTTTTGTCAAATTATAAAGCAGGTTCTGAAAAGCGATGTCTGTTTTCCATAATTGGCGAGTGTTCCCCAGGCGGCTGTTCAGCCACCTTGAAAATCAATGTTTTCATGACCCTTGACCCCTCTTTCCCTGACGAGTGTCTCTCCTACAGGTTGCTCCCAGGATGAAAACAATAAAAGCAAATATATAACAGCAAAGGCCCGAGGTTAATGTCTTTAACAAGATAATGTTACTTAAGGGAACTGTAAAGCAAATCATTCCAAAATTCCATTTATTCGCTGCGGCTCCAACTGTATTTTGAAACCATATGTATGTGGTTTGCGTGTTGGGCCGTGGACAGACTCCGCTGTGTGTTATTTCTTCATTTTTTACAATTTATTGAGGTGTAATTGACGTACAACATTCTATTAGTGGTTTGACGCTTGCATGCCCTACGAAAGGGTCACCACGTGAGTCTAGTTACCGTCCGTCACCTCACAAAGTTAATACAGTCCTCTGTCCCCCATGCTGGACGCTTGTATGTTGATCATGTGTACCACTGTGGGTTTACTGCCCGCGTCATTCAAAATCTCTAAGCCATACGTGGAAGGTTGTGGAAATGCATGGAAGTTCCTGCCCTCCAAGCCTCGTCCCTGCCTGCTTGCGTTTGCTGCCCCAGTTGGCGTCCCATGAGCCGGTGAGGCCGTGGTCCCGCGGGGACGGCTCTTCCCGGAGCATGTGGGAGGCGTGACATGTCCACCCCGGAGCTCCGTCTCCGTGACACGAAACCTGAGAGTGACAACCAGAAAATTCAGCCCAGAAAACAGATGCTTTGCTACCTGATGCCAAACATCTGGCCCCTAGCAGACAGGAGGCTTGACGGGAATGTTCAGGTTTGATCTGGATTTCGGCACAGGCTCGTGCCCGGTAGGTGCGATGAAAAGCTTGTTGTTGATGTGCTGTTCCTTGCAATGGTAGACACCCTGCTCTACGGTCCTCAGAGCACAGACTCAGCCACTGCAGCACGAGAGTAC